>NC_053168.1:101835661-102128161 GCF_016835505.1 Polypterus senegalus
GGGTTGCGTTCCAGACCCCCCGCGATAGGTGAAAATCCGCGAAGTAGAAACCATATGTTTGTATGGTTATTTTTATATATTTTAAGCCCTTATAAACTCTCCCACACTGTTTATAAATATTCCCTGCACAGTTATACAGCATAATCCCTTTGTATTCTCTTAGATATTAGGTAAGATTCATTGAAATTATGTCTGTAAACACACTGTTTATATACAGTAAAACCTAAATATTATTTTAAAGATATCGAGTGCCTCCGATATCACATATGTTACAGCCATTACGATAGACAGGCCATCAGCAATAAATACGTACAATGGAAGAAAAATTGTATACAGTAAATGTGTGTATAGTGACACTAAACGTATGTACATGTACTAAGTACTGTAAGTAGAAAATTAATTATGGTTACTCACCAACAATGACACGATGACTTGTCCGATAACGATGAGTTTAATTTTACTGCACAACAAAGGAGAGCGTTACAGCCCTTCTAAAGGAGCCACTTCAGGCGACTGTGTAGCACCGCTGTTATTCTTCTTCAATCCAAATCCCTAAAGCAGATTCCATCCAGACTACTGCCTTATCACATCCACTTACAACTCGTTTTGCACCCTGGTTAAAAGGACACTGCGGCCATAGATCTTATATTCCTTTCCTACTTTTTAAATAAAAAGAATCGTAGCCTCATTGATGCTGTAATGGCGTCCTACAGCGGTGTAGCTTTTCCCTTCCTTCAACAAATCCAAAACGTTTACCTTTTCGGCAATCGTTAACATCTTCAGTTGGCACTTGGGCACAGACCCTGAAGCAGTAGCAGGAGCAGATCGTTTTGGAGCCTTAATGAAGGGCTTGACTATGCACAAAGATAAACACAAAAGAACACAAAAGTTAACTTTTTACACAGCGAAACACGTTGATGCTGAATGAGCAAGACGAGACTTCCTGGTTAACACCGCATTCAGCACACAGGAACTTAACTGCGTGCTCTGATTGGTTAGCTTCTCAGCCATCCGCCAATAGCATTCCTTGTATGAAATCAACTGGGCAAACCAACTGAGAAAGCATGTACAGGAAGTAAAAAGACCCATTGTCCGTAGAACCCGTGAAGCAGCGAAAAATCTGCATTATATATTTAGTTATGCTTACATATAAAATCCGCGATAGAGTGAAGCCGCGAAAGTCGAAACGCGATATAGTGAGGGATTACTGTATATAACAAATTGGCAATGAGACGGGTCCAGCGAACTCAACGCAAAAGCAACAATGGCTCAAATAGGAAAAATATCGGAATACGAAGAATCCAAGGAGGTCTTCAATTCTTACCTGGAACGGCTGGAGCTCTGGATGACAGCAAACGACATGCCAGAGGATAAGAAGGTCTGTGCTTTTATGTCTATTATAGTCGCAAAGACTTACGGCTTGTTAAAGAATTTAGTCGTGCCAGCTACTCCAAGTACAAAGATATACGCGGAGCTGAAAGAGGCGCTGTTAGCACATTACAAACCGCAGCCTTTGATTAGAGCGGAGCGGTTCCGTTTTTATAAACGAAACCAGTGCGAAGAGGAAAGTATTACTGAATATGTTGTGGCCTTAAAACAGATGTGAGTGACTTATAATTTCGGGACTTTTCTGAAAGAAGCGCTGCAAGATAAGTTAGTATGTGGAATACACTGTGAAGAAATACAGAAAGAACTTTTGTCTCAAGTGACTTAACTTTTCATAAGGCTTGTAAAACGGTGCTGGCTATGGAACTTGCTGCTAAAAATGCGAAGGAACTTGCTTGCAATTCCACTTTGCAAACGGAGTTGGTGCGGAAGGTGTATCACTTGGGAGAACAGTCTTCTCAAAAAGAATATTATCCCATGTCATTTAAAAAGAAAATGGCATCAAGTTTCTATGGAAGGGGAGGAAAGGACTTTAATAAGGGCAACAAATGTTATCGCTGTGGGGGCATGCATGATGTTCAGATGTGTAAGTTCAAAAACGAAAAATGCTTCTCCTGCTCTAAAACAGGTCTTTGGGCCCGCGTGTGCAGAAACAAACCGAGAATAAAGGTGCAGCAAACTGTTTGTTTTCTAAAGAGGAAGAAATTGATCTTAGTAAAAGTGACTTAGAAGTCTGCACAGTGTTCACAGTTAGTGAAAAAGTTGAAGAAATACAAGTAGAAGTGATGCTGGAAGAAAAAAACATAGTAATGCAAGTGGATACTGGAGCCACTGTTTCTATAAGAGACATGGTGTAAAACGTTTATTATGAACAAACGTTTATGGATTTAAGAACATATTTAAGAGAGAGAATTTAGCTGATAGGTAAGACAGATATGGAAGTAAAATACAAAGAGCAGTCAGCAGTGCTTCCGGTGGTTGTTGCTAAAGGTAGTAAGGCAGCACTGCTGGGGCAAATTGGTTGAAAGTTCTTAAATTAGACTGGGCCAGTCTTTTTCAAATTAAAAGTCTTGAACCACTGTCACTAAAGGAGGTTTTGGTTAAACACAAAAAGATATTTGAAGTAGGGTTAGGGACAATCAAAAATTTCAAAGCACAAGTTAAAATGAAGCCGAATATTAGTCCTAAGTTTCATAAAGCAAGGCCTGTGCCATATTCACTTAAACAAGCTATTGAACTTGAACTGGATAGATTAGAGAAGGCTGGAATAATTTCTAAAATTGAAAGAAGCAATTGGGCTGCCCCAATTGTAGTGGTACCAAAAAGTGATCAGTCACTCAGAATATGTGGTGACTATAAAATTACAGTAAATCAAGGTATAGAAGAGGAACAGTACCCACTGCCTACAGCAGAATATTTGTTTGCTACTCTTGCTGGGGGTAGGCTGTTTACCAAATTAGATTTGTTGCATGCTTACCAACAGTTAGAGCTGGATGAGAAGTCAAAACAATACCTGGTGGTGAACACCCATAAGGGTTTATACTGCTACAACAGTGCAGCAGCATTTACAGATTTTGGATGCAGTGTTGTCAAAGCTGGAACAATATGGAATTAGAGTGAAACAGGCAAAGTGTAGTTTTATGCAAGAAAGTGTGGAGTATTTGGGGCATTAAATTAAAATTAAATTAAATTGTCAAGGATGGCTTGTACCCAACGAAAGAAAAGGTGAGTGCCATTCTTGAAGCTCCAGAACCTAAACATATTGGAGACCTAAGATCATTTTTAGGCCTACTCACTTTTTCTCTCATTTTAACCTCAGTTCCCTTCTTCTGTTTTTCTTCCTTCTCTCTGTCCTTTGTCTTTCCATTTCCTGACACTGGCTCCTTTTCACCTTTCCTGTTTGATTGGGTGCAGGTGTGATAAGCCACTACCTCTGAGATGCAAATAGGGCTGAAACTGTTCTGCCCACCAGCATTTGCAGCCTAGTCAATATATGTTTGGCAGCTAATGGCACAATATCATTCCTATCAAGGTCTATTCCTTATCCTCATGGCCCTCTTCCTATCATGTAGAGTTTTGCAGTTCAGGTTCTGAGCTGCCACCTTTAAACACTGGCTACTTCTGTATATAATTCAATTCTTTTTGCCCCATTAAACAGAGTATTTGCCTACTGTACACAATGCTGTTAATGCTTCTTTCCTTACGGTGACAGTTCCTGCAAGTCTTCACCAGCTAATATTGAAGCTAATTAAAAGATGATCAGAAAACTAATTATTGCATTCTAGAACCCATAGACTGCTGTAATATTAATGAAAACTTCAACTCTATGTTGAGTAAAGGGCATAGCACTAAAACACCTTTCATTAGAAGTATAAATGATCCGTTTATCATACCAGACCCTGACTTCTGTTTGAAGACTGCACAGTACTTTAAGTCTTTTGCAAATGAATTACTGTGATTCACTCAACATGGTTGAAATCATTGTTGTCAAACGCAGATATTAGTTGAAGTAAGTGGTACAGTCAGACCTGTCACACTTGTTTCCATCATTCTTTTTTTTTCTCCTGAAGACTCCCTGTCATTTAACCATTGGCAGTGTGCATTTCCACTTCATGCTGACAAATGTTTCTGAAAAAGTCCTAACAATGCTAAATTCAAGCATGAACACCCTTGTATTTGCTGGCAAGACTGTCATGCTGGCTTGTTTTTTCTGCAGACAGTTGTATTGTGTAGCATATGGTGTTTCTCCCCACATTTTGATAGTGACATAAAAGGTAGACACCACAGCAAACTCTTCTAAAAAGCATTTAGACACTATGTACTTTAGGATAAAGATAATGCATACATGTATTGCTTAAATGGTGACGTATGGTATAACAGAGAGACCCTGCCACCCGACTCCTTCTGTATCACCACCATAATGGATCAGAAGGCTGTGGCTGAAATCATACATATATGGAACACTGTTTATTGCAGAGTTGATCAAAATTTGATATATATATCTTTATGTACAGTATAATACTCTACCGTGGCTGTCCATTTGTCTGTCCAGGATTTTAAATCACCTGTAGCTCGCAAACCATTTGGCCTATGGACCTGAAATTTGGTGCACATATACTATTTGGCGTCTAATATCCACTTTCTTCGGGAATGTTGACGGACCTACAAGGTGATTCATCTTTTTATTTTATTTTATTGTAGAATTAACTCTTGGTAGCAGCCAGCAGGGTGACCGTGCCAAGCATGTGTACAGGCACCGTTCTCATCCCTACCACTTTTGCCGTCACTTCCCCTACCTCTTCATATCTTAAAACATTCTTGAGGCAGATTGAACACTTAAGTGCCAGCGTAAGTGATAAATAAAAGAAAACGTACTGAGTAATTGCAACATAAACGTAATCAGTTTTAAAGGAAAAAGGTACTAATGAAAGAAGAAAAGAAGCGGGCCACTAGGGTGGAGAAAAGAAGAGCTGCTCAGGAAGTAGCAAGCGCATCAACCTCTGAGCATACTGGTATATATATATATATATATATATATATATACAGTAATCCCTCGCTATATCGCGCTTTGACTTTCACGGTTTCACTCTATCGCGGATTTTAAATGTAAGCACATCTAAATATATATCACAGATTTTTCGCTGGTTTGCGGATTTCTGCAGACAGTGGGTCTTTTAATTTATGCTACACGCTTCCTCAGTTTGTTTGCCCTGTTGATTTCATACAAGGGACGCTATTGGCGGATGGCTTAGAAGCTACCCAATCAGAGTATGTATTACATTTTAACTAAAACTCCTCAATGCTATAAGATATGCATCCCGCGCGGAGCTTGATTGTTTGCTTGTCTCTGCCTCTCTCTCACCATCTCTGACATTCTCTGCGCCTGACGGAGGGGCTTTTTGCACAGAGGCTGTTTGCTTAAAAGATACTGACGCTCCTCTAAAAAATGCCGCTTTATTGCGGTGCTCGCATATTTAAAAGCACAAAAGCACACGTATTGATTTTTGATTGTTGCTTTAATCTCGCTCTCTCTCTCTGCGTTCTCTGCCTGACGGAGGAGATGTGAGCAGAGGGGCTGTTTGCACAGAGGCTGTTTGCTTAGAAGATACTGACGCTCCTCTAAAAAATGCCGGTAAACTTAAAAGCACATGTATTGATTTTTTGATTGTTTGCTTTTCTTTGCGAGCGCTCTCTCTCTCTCTCCCTCTGAAATTCTCTGCTCCTGAAGAGAAGAAGATCTATTTGCATTCTTTTAATCGTGAGAAAGAAATGTCATCTCTGTCTTGTCATGGAGGACAGTTTAAACTTTTGACTAAAGGGTGTTATTTCATGTCTAGAGGGCTCTAATAATGTTAACAGTGTGTGAGAGTTTATAAGGGCTTAAAATATATAAAAATAACTACACAAACATATGGTTTCTACTTCGGATTTTTAGTCTATCGGGGGTTCTGGAACATAACCCCGATCGAGGAGTGATTACTGTATATATATATATATATATATATTGTCATAAATTTTACAAGCCATCTACTAAAGCAGATGGCCTGCTAGTAGTTTGGGACCGACCAGGACTGAGGGAGTAACAAGAGAGGCACAAGAGAGGCAGATGTTCAAAACAGAAGGTAATTTATTTATACCACAATAAAAAAAATTATTAAAGTTGTTGAAGGAAAAAAAGTACAAAAAAAAAAAAAAAATGGACAAAAATGTATAAATAATCCAGTGATAAGACATAATCAATTTATAAAGAAAGAAAAAAAAAAAGACAAAAAATAGAAATTGGGAAACACCAAGGCTCTTACCCTAATATAATCAATTCCCGTTCATGAAAAGTCCAGGGCAGCCTTAAAATACCAAAAACTAGACTCTGTTTCAGTCCAGATCACCAGTACAACTCCTCCAAAAAAAAATCTCAGGAGTCGTTATTTTTTGGTACTCAGGAGCTTAACCCACTTCTTTACAGCAACCAACAGCTCAGCCACTAGGCACCTCTTAGGCTGGCGTGCCTTGCACTACCTACTTTTTCTCCCTTTTCCCCTTTTTCCTGTTCTTGCGGCCACAATAGTATTTAAAGCCTTTTCCATTGCCAGGATCAGCTTACCTAATCATAGGAAGGAACCATTTAAGTCCTGCCGGGGGAAATCGTACACTGCTAGTACAAATCAAAAATAGCCGACAACATCTACATAATAAAACAATAAACAACAAAACACCACATTTATACCTAACCTCGAGGTTACTAATAAACAAACTTAGAGATTACGATACATGTACACTACTAACGCAAGTTGGACTCCCCCTATAGCTGTCGTTTGATCTTCCCAGGCACCTGTGACTGCATTTAGCGTCTGTGCCCTTGTTAAACGGGAAAAAAAAAAAGCCCAATCGATTACGCGCAACACTTGCAATAGAACCATATGGTAAAACATCTAGAAAATAAACTAAACAACCGGAGGGTAAGCCGAAAAATCCTAAATGAAAAAGAAAAAAAATAAAATCTTTCCCCCGTAGTAAACTTGCTGATATAATTGTTCACACTTAACTTTGATAGTCCTGCCCCATATCCATTTAATCCACCAGGTATCAGCATTACGGTGAGGCTATAGCGTCACAATAAATACAAGACAGAGTCATATAAAGGTTTGGGGCAGCCATCCGTATAATCTGGTATCCTGGCTGCAAAAGTAATGATCAGCAAATACAGCACTGATGTGCACAAAACCAAGTCCAAAACAGAACTGAGGGACTAGGGAAAAGGTGCAGGTTTTTAAAGGGGAAGACAGGAAGTGAGATCATATGGATCGGGCTCATGGTCTTCAGCCATTGGTTCGAGTCCGGACATGACCTCACAGGGGCTGGGGCTGGCAAGGTCTTCTTCCATAGGCTCGGTCCCGGAAGTGACGTCAAAAGAGCCAGGTGGGATCTCCCGTGAATGGTCTACAGGGCACTCTGCCACATCCTGGCATGCTTCGGAAGTGCCCTTACTCAAGCCCTTTAGCTGCCTCCAAAGCGCACGTGTGACTCTTTATATACTATATATATATATATATATATATATATATATATATATATATATACAATTTGTATTATGCATATTATAGTCTTTTTACAGTAGCAATGCTGTAATAATAATCAGATGTTCAAGTTTTATCAAGCGGCATGGCTCTTAGTCACAGATTCTAACAACATTTTAATTAATTGATCTTAGTAGAGCATTTCTTATTTAAGACCTTTGTTTTGCTCGAAAGATTAAATTTGGTTCCAATCAAACATTGTCAATAAAGGACATTCAGTGCCTTTTGTTGTACTGCAAACTACAAATGTCAACTTTTTTCAAGGATTCAGTGCCAGCCCATTCACTTTAATTTTTAATTTCGGTACATTGTTGCTTAGTATGGTGATAAAATTCTTGGTCTTCCTACTTATTGTTGATATCTACAAATTTCAGATCAGATAGAAAATCTGTCATTTCCTGTCTGCTACTTTGGGTCTTTGAAATAAACATTTGGATGAGTGAATCCTTAGTGATATGATGCTTGATATCAGATGACTTTAGACGTTACTGTAGGCTACTGTTTAAGATTTGATGATCATCTACATAATAGGATTATATATATATATATATATATATATATACTGTATATACAGTATTTTTTTATTTTAGAAGTATAATCTGGCTGCATCAATTCCTATCAATACTACTGCAAATGAACCTCTGGAAAGTGGATATTCAACTTCTATTGTTATTTTCCTGCTTACAGTGGTGTGAAAAACTATTTGCCACCTTCCTGATTTCTTATTCTTTTGCATGTTTGTCGCACATAATGTTTGTGATCATCAAACACAGTTAACCATTAGTCAAATATAACACAAGTAAACACAAAATGCAGTTTTTAAATTATGGTTTTTATTGTTTAGGGAGAAAAATAATCCAAACCTACATGGCCCTGTGTGAAAAAGTAATTGCCCCCTTGTTTAAAAATAACCTAACTGTGGTGTATCACACCTGAGTTCAATTTCCGTAGCCACCCCCAGGCCTGATTACTGGCACACCTGTTTCAATCAAGAAATCACTTAAATAGGAGCTGCCTGACACAGAGAAGTAGACCAAAAGCACCTCAAAAGCTAGACATCATGCCAAGATCCAAAGAAATTCAGGAACAAATGAGAACCAGGAGTGGCCGGCCGACCAAAATTACCCCAAGAGCGCAGAGACGACTCATCCGAGAGGTCACAAAAGACCCCAGGACAACGTCTAAAGAACTGCAGGCCTCACTTGCCTCAATTAAGGTCAGTGTTCACGACTCCACCATAAGAAAGAGACTGGGCAAAAATGGCCTGCATGGCAGATTTCCAAGACGCAAACCACTGTTAAGCAAAAAGAACATTAGGGCTCGTCTCAATTTTGCTAAGAAACATCTCAATGATTGCCAAGACATTTGGGAAAATACCTTTTGGACTGATGAGACAAAAGTTTAACTTTTTGGAAGGCAAATGTCCCGTTACATCTGGCGTAAAAGGAACACAGCATTTCAGAAAAAGAACATCATACCAACAGTAAAATATGGTGGTGGTAGTGTGATGGTCTGGGGTTGTTTTGCTGCTTCAGGACCTGGAAGGCTTGCTGTAATAGATGGAACCATGAATTCTACTGTCTACAAAAAAATCCTGAAGGAGAATGTCCGGCCATCTGTTCGTCAACTCAAGCTGAAGCAATCTTGGGTGCTGCAACAGGACAATGACCCAAAACGCACCAGCAAATGCACCTCTGAATGGCTGAAGAAAAACAAAATGAAGACTTTGGAGTGGCCTAGTCAAAGTCCTGACCTGAATCCAATTGAGATGCTATGGCATGACCTTAAAAAGACGGTTCATGCTAGAAAACCCTCAAAAAAAGCTGAATTACAACAATTATGCAAAGATGAGTGGGCCAAAATTACTCCAGAGCACTGTAAAAGACTCATTGCAAGTTATCGCAAACGCTTGATTGCAGTTATTGCTGCTAAGGGTGGCCCAACCAGTTATTAGGTTCAGGGGGCAGTTACTTTTTCACACAGGGCCATGTAGGTTTGGATTTGTTTTTCTCCCTAAATAATAAAAACCATCATTTAAAAACTGCATTTTGTGTTTACTTGTGTTATATTTGACTAATGGTTAAATGTGTTTGATGATCAGAAACATTTTGTGTGACAAACATGCAAAAGAATAAGAAATCAGGAAGGGGCAAATAGTTTTTCACACCACTGTATATCATCAGGAGGTCCTAAAGTTATGAATGGACACAAAGGATATATTGATGCATAAAGATTCAAAATCCTACAGAGATAAAATAATAAATGTTGATGAAAAACAATATTACTGGTATCTAATAATAAACAAAAGATAAGATCAGATTGGGGTGTTCCATGAATCACAGTTATGGTATTAAGACTTATCTGAATAAAAGACTTATCTGAATAATTCTCACTTGAATAAGCGTTATCTTGTAATCAAGGCTCAATCAGTTTTTACAAATGCTAAGTGTATCTCGTTAACTCAGAACAGAATTGAGTGATCCACGATTACGCATGCACTTATGATATTTAAGCAGCCTCAAGAAAAAAAACATTTATCAGGGCTCAAAAGGGACATTTAAAGATTAGAGAAATTTGGGTTTGGCCCTAACATTTGTGCATGGATCAAACTACTGTATACCAATCCAGAAGCTTCAGTTTGTATTAATAACATTTGCTCAGACTATTTTAACACTAGTATTACCAGAGCCTACAAAAAAACTTGTAGATCCGTCCCACCTTAAATCGCTTCGCACCTCAACCTCAGCGTCTTTTGTCCTGTAAATGTATCGATTAGCAGCAGACAGCAAGCAGCCTGCTATCACATCCCCCCACCTCACACAGTTTTCTCAGCTGAAGTCTGTTTCCCTGTTTCAGTTGCTTAGAGTAGTAAAGAGTGAGAAGTCAAGCAAAATGACACCTTTTATAAATACTGTCAAGTTATTTGGAACACATGAATTGTGTTCCGCGTGTACATTCTATGTACAGTAATCCCTCGCTATATCGTGCTTAGACTTTCACAGCTTCACTCTATCGCGGATTTTATATGTAAGCATATCTAAATATATAACACGGATTTTTCGCTGCTTCGCGGGTTTTGCGGACAATGGGTCTTTTTACTTCCTGTATATTCTTCCTCAATTGGTTTGCACAGTTGATTTCATACAAGGGACGCTATTGGCGGATGGCTGAGAAGCTAACCAATCAGATCACGCAGTTAAGTTCCTGTGTGCTGAATGGCTCAGCGACGAAGCGCTGAATTCGATTCCGCGACGTTAACCAGGAAGTTTCGACTCACTCATTCATCATGTTCATCAACATGTTTCACTGTGTAAAGAGTTAACTTTTGTGCTCTTTTGTGTTTATCTTTGTGCATAGTCAAGCTCTTCTTTATCGCTCCAAAATGATCCGCTCCTGCTACTGCTTTAGGGGCCGTGCCCAAGCGCCAACGGAAGATGTTGCCGAAAAAGGTAAAAGTTTTGGAAATGTTGAAGGAAGGGAAAAGCTACACCGCTGTAGGACGCCATTACGGCATCAATGAGGCTACGATTCTTTTTATTTAAAAAGAAGGAAAGGAATATGAGATCTAAGGCCGCAGTGTCCTTTTAACCAGGGTGCAAAACGAGTTGTAAGTCAATCAATCAATCAATCAACATTTATTTATATAGCACATATTCATACAAAAAAAATGTAGCTCAAAGTGCTTTACAAAATGAATAGAGAAATAGAAGACACAATAAAAGATAAACATAAGTCAACATTAATTAACATAGAATAAGAGTAAGGTCCGATGGCCAGGGTGGACAGAAAAACAAAAAACTCCAAAGGCTGGAGAAAAAAATAAAATCTGTAGGGGTTCCAGACCAAGAGACCGCCCAGTCCCCTCTGGGCATTCTACCTAACATAAATCATCATATTTTCATGGAAGGACCTGATGATGATGGTCACGTAGACTTCTGGCTTTCAGTCCATCAATGTTGGAGCATCATGATGCTTTGAGTAGGTGGTGGTGGCGCAGGCCGCCACCACAAAGAAACCGGAAAAAGAAACAGAAGAGAGTAGGGGTCAGTACGGATTTTAGAGCCACCATGAATAGTTATTATGAAGAATTGAACATACAGAGTATCAGTATTAAGTTAAAGTGAAGTTATAAAAAGGCCATGTTAAAGTAATGTGTTTTCAGCAGTGTTTTAAAGTGCTCTACTGTATTTGCCTGGCGAATTCCTATTGGCAGGCTATTCCAGATTTTAGGTGCATAGCAGCAGAAGGCCGCCTCACCACTTCTTTTAAGTTTAGCTTTTGGAATTATAAGGAGACACTCATTTGAAGATCTAAGGTTACGATTTGGAATATAACGTGTCAGGCATTCCGATATATAAGATGGAGCGAGATTATTTAAGGCTTTATAAACCATAAGCAGTATTTTAAAGTCAATCCTGAATGACACAGGCAACCAGTGTAGTGACATCAAAACTGGAGAAATGTGTTCGGATTTTCTTTTCCCAGTTAGGATTCTAGCAGCTGCATTCTGCACTCGTTGCAAATGATTTATGTCTTTTTTGGGTAGTCCTGAGAGGAGTGCGTTACAGTAATCTAGTCTACTGAAAACAAAAGCGTGAATTAATTTCTCAGCATCTTTCAATGATATAAGAGGTCTAACTTTAGCTATGTTTCTTAAATGAAAAAATGCTGTCCTAGTGGTCTGATGAATATGCGATTTAAAATTCAGATTACAGTCAACGGTTACCCCTAAATTTTTACTTCCGTCTTAACTTTTAATCCTAGTGCATTAAGTTTATTTCTGATAACCTCGCTGAATCCATTATTGCCAATTACCAAAATTTCAGTTTTCTTTTATTTAGTTTGAGAAAATTACTATTCATCCATTCAGAAATACCAGTAAGACATTGTGTTAGTGTATCGAAAGAGTCGGAGTCATCAGGTGCTATAGATAAGTACAGCTGTGTGTCATCAGCATAGCTGTGGTAGCTCACATTGTAACCTGAGATAATCTGACCTAACGGAAGCATATAGATTGAGAATAACAGCGGACCCAGGATAGAGCCTTGTGGAACACCATATCGGATATCATGTGTCTTTGAGATTTGATTACCACAACTCACAAAGAATTTTCTCCCTGCCAGGTAGGATTCAAACCAATTTAAGACACTGCCAGAGAGGCCCACCCATTGACTAAGGCGATTTCTAAGAATATTATGATCAATGGTGTCAAATGCAGCACTCAGATCTAAGAGGATGAGAACAGATAAATGGCCTCTGTCTGCATTTACCCACAAGTCATTTACTACTTTAACAAGTGCAGTTTCTGTACTGTGATTTGTTCTGAAGCCTGACTGAAAAGTATCAAGAATAGCATGTTTATTTAGGTGGTCATTTAACTGCATAATGACTGCCTTCTCTAAAATTTTACTTAAGAAGGGTAGGTTAGAAATGGGTCTAAAATTTTCAAAGGCAGAGGGGTCAAGATTATGTTTCTTAAGAAGGGGTTTAACTACAGCAGTCTTAAGACAGTCTGGAAAGACCCCCGTATCTAATGACGAATTTACTATGTCCAGAATATTGTCAATTAGAACGCCTGATATTTCTTTGAAAAACCTGGTTGGTATTGGATCAAGGACGCAGGTGGAGGATTTCAGTTGAGAGATTATACTATGTAATTCAGGTAAATCTATCCTGGTGAAAGCATTTAATGGAGTGGATGTAATAAGGCAGTTGTCTGGATGGAATTTGCTTTAGGGATTTGGATTGAAGACTGCCGGAAGAAGAACAACGGTGGTGTTACACGGTCGCCTGAAGAGGCTCCTTTAGAAGAGCTGTAACGCTCTCCTTTGTTGTGCAGTAAAACTAAACTCATCATTATCGGACAAGTCATTGTGTCATTGTTGGTGAGTAACCATAATTCATTTTCTACTTACAGTACTTAGTACATGTACGTACGTTTAGTTTCACTGTACACACATTTACTGTATACTATTTTTCTTGCATTGTATGTATTTATTGCTGGTGGCCTGTCTATCGTAATGGCTGTAACATATGTGATATCAGAGACACTCGATATCTTTAAAGTAATATTTAGGTTTTACTGTACAGTATATAAACAGTGTGTTTACATACATAATTTCAATGAATCTTACCTAATATCTAAGAGAATACAAAGGGTTTATGCTGTATAACTGTGCGGGGAATATTTATAAACAGTGTGGGAGAGTTTATAAGGGCTTAAAATATATAAAAATAACCATACAAACATATGGTTTCTATCTATCGCGGGGGGTTCTGGAATGCAACCCCCGAGATCAAGGAGGGATTACTGTAAATACATCATTAAAACAGAAACGCTTTTCATGTTTTAGTAATGATTGACAAAATGTAGACATGAAGTGTATAATGCGTGAAGCCTGAAGTCCATATATCAAATAAACACTTTTGCAAAAGGTTCAAATATAACAGAACCAGTGCGCTTCTATTCAAGAATATAACTGCAGAAAAAGAACCTGTGTTAGTGTGCGACATTGACACGCATTTGCTACAACCATTTCGGTGGTGCAACGGTATCAACTGTTGATTGGTAATCAAAACTCTACAGCTTCGACCCTGAACGAGTCCATTTTGAGAAGTGAGCTGCTGTTATTCTTACTATTTTAGAATAAAAACATACATTTGATTCCACTCAGTAAAAGCTGGTGTAAATGTATGATATTTGTAAAGGTTAGCTTTGTTTTTTTTTTTTAATTCAGTTTTATTCTCTTAGTCGTGTTGATGATCCCCTACAATTTGACACTGCTGTTTTCACATAGACGTGCTATAACAGAGGTGAACTCAGATCATGACAACAGTTCTTCATTGAAGCAAGAATGCACGCCGCACTTTTGCCATCGCTGTACTTTGTATATGTACATGGGAAGCTCTGCACTCTACTTGTGACTTTACACTGTAGGAAATAAGTAATAAATAAAGGTAAATAGGGAAATAACATTCGATCTTACATACAAAGTACAGTGACGGCAGCTTCCACCTGCAGCTACAGACTCTTCAGTACGTGAGCGACTCTCCACGCTAGTCTGTAAATTGTCTTTTTATAGACAACATCTTTAAATCCTATGAACAATTGCTGGAAAATTAAATTTGGAATGTAACACATTTCTTTCACTATCTTCAAATCAGAAACTTTGTCAAACAGAACCTGCATGATTTTCCCCATCTCCCACCTTCCTCTATACTGGAAAAAATATTGCGCAGTCTCGAGGACTCAGACTGCATTTCTGAAAGTATACAAAAATAATTTACAGTCCCTCCCTTTCAAAGATCCAAGAGGACAATGGAAAAAGGATGTCTTACTCAACATATCAGAAAAGGAGAGGAAGGTAGCAGTGCAGAGAATTCACTTGAGCTCAATATGCGCAAAGCATTCAATTATTCAACTCAAAATGTTATATCGAGCACATCTGTCTCACTTAAAATTATCTAAAATGTTTCCAGGGCAAGATCGTACCTGTGAATGCTGCAATCAAGCTCCAGCCTCACATGTTTTGGGCCTGCACCAAATTAACATCATTCTGGACAAAAATATTTACGTGCCTTTTAGACAGCCTTGGTGTCACAATCCCTCCTAATCCACTAACAGCTGTGTTTGGTGTTCTTCCAGATGGGCTTAAAGTGGAGAAGGACAAACAAAGTGTTATTGCCTTCACTACACTATTGGCACGCAAACTTATTTTGCTAAACTGGAAGAATCCTAACTCTCCTCTTTTAAGTCAGTGGGTAACTGCCGTTTTATTTGAAATTGGAAATAATCAAATTCTCACTTAGAGGATCTGTGCAGAACTTTTTCAAAACCTGGCAGGATCTTATCAATAATATTTTAGAATAAGCTTTTAAAGCACTGAAGAAGTAGATTCTCTCCCCATTTCTTTTTTTTTCTCCATTTATCTGTATCCGTCTAATAAACTCATCAATTTATTCATTTTTACTCTTTTTAAGTTTTAGTCCGTTGGCCATGCTCTCTTTCTCAGGGGTGGGGGTTGATTTGTTTTCAGTCCTATTTTTTTGTAAAAATTGATCTATTTGTATGGAATGATTACAATAAAATCAATAACATTTATAAAAGAAAATATTGGGTATGTGTGACTTTATGTGTAAAGCTGATAGGATGAATAGTGCATTATGGAATTGGTTGGAAATTTTTGGAGTTTTATTTAATTGTTGGTCCTTTCACCAGATGAACAAGATGTAAGACTTGATCAATACTATATATTTTCCTTTTTGCTGTCATTGACAAAAAAGAACAAGTGTGACAAATGGTGAAAAATTTTCATTGTTATATATAATTTTCAATAGGCAGTATAGCTCTTAATGTTTTACCATGCTGTAGTGATCATATCAAATTAATTTAAGTGGCACTGTAACTAAGAATGCAGCAACATTAAATATGCCAAAAAATCCTTTCCTTGACAATTCTTTCCTTGATGGCGATGAATGACATAAGTTAAAAAAATGTGTATTATACAATACAATACAATACAGTTTATTTTTGAATAGCCCAAAATCACACAGGAAGTGCCGCAATGGGCTTTAACAGGCCCTGCCTCTTGACAGCCCCCCAGCCTTGACTCTCTGAGAAGACAAGGAAAAACTCCCAATAAAAACCTTGTAGGGAAAAATGGAAGAAACCTCAGGAAAGGCAGTTCAAAGAAAGACCCCTTTCCAGGTAGGTTGGTCGTGCAGTGGGTGTCAAAGGTAGGGGGTCAATACAATACAATACACAGAACAGAACAATTCCTTAATACAGCATAATAATACAAATTTT
Organism: Polypterus senegalus; assembly: GCF_016835505.1. Classification (NCBI taxonomy): domain Eukaryota; kingdom Metazoa; phylum Chordata; class Cladistia; order Polypteriformes; family Polypteridae; genus Polypterus; species Polypterus senegalus. Next base: position 101,851,928 of record NC_053168.1, read on the forward strand.
AGAAGTACGGTTTAACAGTAGATGATATGACATAATTAGGTTTGGATATTTTTAGAGTCCTGGAGACCTCATCCATCAAGCTGCCTCCCCATTTGGCCATGCCACGGCTGAAACGTTGCTCCGATGAAAGGACCCCTCTATCCTATGATTCCTGTGATCCTCCATCAGGGATGACTTTACCATAGGCAGGCAAACAACTTGGCAGGTGGGCCGTGGCACCAATTGCCACATTTGGGTACAGAGAAAAGAAACAGAATAAGTGAGGGTTAGTATCCAGTTATAACTATCATGTTACTTATGTTTTAGTGCTAATGACTAACAACAGAGATGCAGTCTGTACAGTTAATCAGCAGCTCTAGTCAGGATATGCTAAACTGAAGTAGTGAGTCTTCAGCCGGGATTTAAAGGCTGACACCGAAGGGGCATCTCTTATAGTAGCAGACAGACCATTCCACAGTTTAGGTTCCCTGTAACTGAAAGCTCGACCTCCCACTGTTATTTTATTAATCCTTGGAATCCTAAGCAGACCGGCATCTTGAGATCTTAATGTGCGCTCAGGTTTGTAAGTCATGATAAGTTCAGACAAGTAAGCAGGACCTTGGCCATTTAATGCTTTATATGTTAAAAGGAGGATTTTGAAATCTTCCCTAAACTTAACTGGGAGCCAGTGTAAAGATTTAAGAACTGGAGTTAATTGTTCATATTTTCTTGTTCTTGTAATAATTCTTGCAGCCGCATTTTGGATTAACTGGAGGCTGTATAGAGAACAGTTTGAACAGCCAATGAACACCACATTGCGTAGTCAATCCTACTAGAGATAAATGCATAAATTAATTTCTCACAATCCTGTTTATTTAGAAAGCGCCTTAATTTCCTAACATTTTTAAGATGGAGAAAACATGTTTTGGATGACTTTGTAATATGTGCTTTAAATGACATGTTAGAATCAAAGATAACTCCTAGATTGCGGGCTGATTCAGTAAAATTAATTGGGATTCCAACTGAGTTAAATGACGACAAAATATTGCTGTGATCAGCGTCATTCCCTCCAACAATTAACATCTCTGTTTTATCTGTATTTAAAGACAAGTAGTTCTCATTCATCCATTCCTTTAATTCACTAACACAACTAATTAAAGACAACATCGGAGAAACTTCATTTGATTTAAATGAAAGGTATAACTGGGTGTCATCTGCATACGAGTGAAAATTAACATTATGTTTCCTAATGGGAGATCCCAGTGGAAGCATGTAAAGTGAAAACAGTAAAGGTCCCAGTACTGAGCCCTGCGGGACACCATATTGAACTTCTGTGTATAATGTTGGAGTACTGTCTGCACATTTCTGTACATATTGGAATCGATTATGAATTCTTGGTGTTTTCAATTGATAAGTTAGTTTATAATGGTTTATTATTAACGAGCATGTCATATTAATTAAAACAATACTATTACTATGAATGCAGTCACATTCGATATGCTAAAAAAATATTTTCTCTGAGGTCAAAATGTAACCTGAGCTATGAGGCAGCATTGCTAACCAATGTACTACCAAGCTTCCCAGGGATAAATTCATAAATTCTCATTATGATCAGTTATGGTGTATAATTTATTGTGCCATGGGTTGCTATAAAAATTGAGCTAAATGTAAGGCTAAATTTTGTTTCTTATATTTATATAGAGCACCGATATAATACCTTGTCTGTTTTATAAATTTGTTTTAATAACATACTCCCTTTTACTGAGAGGGAGAATATAATGAAATTTCTTACTCTGGTTTCCTGAGCACACTCCAGTGGTATTTATGTATTGTATGTATTCTGTATTCAATTTGCAGTATAATGCTGTATCAGTGATTTATTATCTGTTTTTGTCTGTTGTTAGGATTGTATTGCTAACACTAGTTTGTGTGAGACATGCAAGTAAGAATTTCATTATACTTGTACACATACATGTACACTTCCATACTTGGTCATAGCCTGTCTGAGCAGAAAGCAGCACCAGTTGTAATGCTGCAAAGTTTTACTGCATTCTTTGCTAAGCATTCTAACCAGTTGGGGAACTTCCATAGAGGACCCCAACTTATTCCAATAGACATTAAAACAGTCCAGATAAAGGTTAGTAAGGGTATTTTATTAATACTAGAATCCCTGAAGCTTAAGATTTTTTTTGTTGTCCCTGACTTTCTTAAGTTTTCCTGACATACGCCAAGGAGCTTGTAGGTCCTTATCACTGCCCTAATAGTCTGCTTTTGTTTTACAAATGTGTGGTTTAGCAGAACGCTGCCTGATACCATCCTCCATATCAAATGTATGTTTTTATTGTATACTGTAATAGTAATAATAATAGCAGCTCACTACTCAAAACACAGTAGAACCCAGGATCACACCCACAACCTCTTGATTATGAGGCATTACCTCTATACCAGTCAAATGGACATATCTTCCTTGTATCGATTGATTGTTGGGATTCAGTTTTAACATATTGCCAGTAAAATGTAAACTGAACAATTTCTTTTTCTTAGGTTATATTCTTGAATCAAAGTGCACTTGTTTTTTTTATACTTTGTGATGAAATAAGTCACAAAAACTATTATGAAGGTTTGGGGATTGGCCCTTTATACTGTTGCGCACAGAATATGGTCAAGATGACTATCAAAGATATCAGACATTCAACATCGACATGGAGTTTTATATCTTGACAAAGATAGCTACAGGGAATGGTAATAGCAGGAAATGACGTCATTCACTGGAGCCAGAAGTGACATCATCATGGCGGGACCAGAAGTAGCATCATCATGGCAGGACCGTAAGTGACGTCATCCAAGGGAGCCGGAAGTGACGTCATCCAAGGGAGCCGGAAGTGACGTCATCATGGCGAGACCGGAAGGTGATATCATCAAAGGTAGCCACAGGTGCGGTAGTGAATGGGAAAGTGTCTGATGCAGGTATGTGAGAATTATTTCTCTTCTTTAGTTCTGTAGGATTAGAAAGAGAGGCATTAGCACCATCATAAAACCCCCCATCTTGTAACTATTCACTAACCTCAGGACCTGTTGATTGCCTCCTAAATGCACGTGTGTGACAACCTTTAATGAAAGTGTCTATTTGATATTTGGACTTCTGTCTTCACACATTATACATTTCATGCCTAAATTTTGTCAATTTTTACTATATATATAAAAAAGTTTCTGTTTTAGTTATGTGTTCAACATTTCATGCCTTGCATTTCCTGTCATCCTACATTTATAGAGATCATTGTATTCCTAATAATCTATACTAATAAAAGGCAAAGCCCTCACTGACTGACTGACTGACTCATCGCTAATTCTCCAACTTCCCGTATAGGTGGAAGGCTGAAATTTTGCAGGCTCATTTCTTACAGCTTACTTACAAAAGGTAGGCAGGTTTCATTTCGAAATTGTACTCGTAATGGTCATAACTGGAACTTACTTTCGTCCATATATACGGCCATAGCCATAGCCTGCAGCTCGGTCGCCGTGTTAGGCAGAGTTGCGTCCCGCATAATCACGCCTCCCACGTAATTGAGTGCCTGAACCTATAAGGTAAATATTCGCGGGTGAAGGACTGTGCTTAGCATATTCATAAGTGCAGCTACTGCGGCAAGCCTTTGTACACATATTAATAGAAAAGCAAGGTGTAAAGCTTAAGTTTAAATTACATTCATAGACACGCTGTCGCTAAATATTCGCAGGCAAATCCACAACTTAATACCGGGAATGCCTGTTAAACATCTTAGATTCACGAGTACCAATTTGGGTAGTGATCACTTCGAAACCTGTTCAAAAAATGCACAATTGAGAAGGCAGCAAAACAATATGAAGCGAGTGACGCATACAAGCATATTCATAAGTGCAGCTACTTCGGAAATAAAGCACAGTGTAAACCCAAAGTTTAAATTAAGTTCATAGACAGGCTGCCGCTTCGGTTTGTCATGCCTACGACGAATACGATATTCGCGAGATACAAGTTTAATGAGAAGACGCAGGGTATAAACGAGACTTTTGATCACTTTGTAACAGAGTTAAAATTGCTGTAACGGAGTTAAAATTGCTGGTGAAGGACTGTGCTTATGCAAACGAATAGGAAGGCAGGGTGTAAAGCTTAACTTTAAATTAGGTTCATACACACGTTGCTGCTGGCGTTTGTCATGCCTAAGACGAATATGATATTCGCGAGATACAGCTTTTAAGTGCCGGGTCTGAGCTAATATTAAATAAAGCCGTGGACATCGCGAGAATGCACGAGATAGCACAAGCACAGCTAAGAAGCTTCGATGCATGTACTCCGAGCGGCTCACGTGAACTACTGCGGAAACCCTCTGACGCCGAACAAGCCTTTGTACACATATCAATAGGAAAGCAAGGTTTAAAGCTTAAGTTTAAATTACGTTCATAGACACGCTGCCACTAAATATTCGCAGGCAAATCCACAACTTAATACCGGGAATGCTTGTTAAACATCTTAGATTCACGAGTACCGATTTGGGTAGTGATCACTTCGATGAATGGAACCTGTTCAAAAAACACATTGCATAATTGAGAAGGCAGCAAAAGAATATGAAGCGAGTGACGCATACAAGCATATTCATGAGTGCAGCTACTTCGGAAACAAAGCACGGTGTAAACCTAAAGTTTAAATTAAGTTCATAGACAGGCTGCCGCTGGCATTTGTCATGCCCACGACGAATACAATATTCGCGAGATAAAAGTTTAATGAGAAGACGCAGGGTTTAAACGAGACTTTTGATCACTTTGCAACAGAGTTAAAATTGCTGTAACAGAGTTTAAATTTCTGGTATGCTAGGTCTGAGCTAACATTAAATAAAGCCATGGACATTGCACAAGCACAGCTGAGAAGCTTCGATGAATGTACTCCGAGCGGCTCACGTGAACTGACTTTGCAGGACTGAGAAAGGTTAAATTAAGTTAGACACGCTACCGCTAAATATTCGCAGGCAAATCCATAAATTAATACCGGGAATGCCTGTTAAACATCTTAGATTCACGAGTACCGATTTGGGTAGTGAAGACTTCGATGAGTGAAACCTGTTATTTTTATAACAGTTGACAAACAAGGAATATAACTTGAACACAACACATCCTCCAAATACAAACCTGATTGAAAGAATCAAATCCTTGATGACAGCAACACTTATAACAGTGACAAAACTATTACATTGACAATCATGTTATGTTATTTTTAAAATGTTTCCTTTTCTTTTTCATAACTTCTTTAACACACTACTTCTCTGCTGCGAAGCGTGGGTATTTTGCTAGTGATATATAATCTACCCTATACAATTCCAGACAACGTACTCCCAATTCTGAGAATTTTGCATCTGACTTAATTTCAGATGAGTCTGTGGGGTATGGGATAGCAAGCTGATTACTGGTTGTGCTGATTGACACATTTGCAAAACAAAGACGCTGCTGTCGAGGTGTGAGGGAAATTAAGGTGATCCGGCATATTTTCGTAGGCTTCAGGGATTCTAGTGTTAACCATCTAAACACATACAAAAAGGGAAGGAGACGTTTACACAATAAAAGAGTGAACAAAATAACAAAGACTCTGCCCTACTGGCCCTTCTCCATACTTGTGCAGGCAAGCTACCAGAGTCTATATCTAAGTTGCACCTTTCTACTTCCCAGGTTTCCTCTGTCCAATAGACTCCTCTTCTTCCTCACCAGGCAAGCCAAGGCCTCTGCTTCTCTATCACCTCTATGCTCAGCTAACTGAGAGGATGGAGCTCCTTATAACCTTACACCAGGGTGCACTTCCAGTCCCAGTCCATTTTTTAGAGGAAGCACTTCTGGCTCACATTCAGATTAACAGAGACTTCAGTCAAAGACTGCTATTCCTGGAAACCTCCCCGTGATCCTAGTTCTTAACATGAGAATACCACTACTACCAACTAGCAACCTGGGGTCTTAAAAGAATATTGTGGTGTTCCCTGGCTGAGTATTTGATATACTGGCATCCCAGACATGTCATGACATTATGTCTCATTTATTTAATTTGTATCCTACTTGTGGTACAGCAGCTGGAGGAGCAAGGTGGGTATGAAAAACAATGAATGTCTAGGCTGGATATCCTTTGACTGCTAAAATGGTTTTCATTCTTTACTATTTTTGTCAATTTCTTTAATATAAGTATAATTTTTGCTTCAATGTATATTAATAAAGTTTTCACTTAATATTCTTATACACAAACATTTAAATTTTCCAAAGTCAAATGTATAAACAACACAAAAAAGTATCGAGAATTGTAATGTAGTAGTTCTTGAAGTAATACTTCACCTAAAAATGACCCATCATGGCAACCATTCTAACAATAATATACAAAGAGCTTAGAAAATGCTGGCACTCTTGAAAAGCAAGAAAGTGTGAGAAAATATGCAAACCAAAATCAGCAATGTCAAATATTTTTCTCATATGAAATATAAGTGAAGAAATTAATTCTGTAGTGCTAAAAACCCCTAATTGGAAAATGCAAATTTGAAAAAGAGTAAAAACAAAGACAGAAAAAATTAAATATAGAACCAAGCCATAAGTCCCCCTTGTTATTTATATTTATTCCCAAGAAAAATTATTAACTTCATGTTGTCATGGACAATGGAATAAACAAAGGGATTCAGTATGGGCCAGCAGGGACCAATGCAGCATAACAGAAAACAATATTAAAATGTCCATGAAAAACATGAAAAGTTACTTGGTACTTTGGTTTATCTGAATTACTTTTTTCCCATTTTTCCAGAGTAGAGGCTTATGGAACACACTGAGAGTCATCTTCCAAGATCAAAAGTATTCACAAAAATGGGAATGATTTTTTTCACATCATGTAACTGGTGTCATCAAAACTCAGACAGGAGACATTAGAACATTAGAAATTTGAACATTAGAACAATTTAAACGAGAACAGGCCATTTGGCTCAACAAAGCTTGCCAGTTCTGTCCATTTAATTCTTCCAAAAAACATCGTCTAGTTTTGAAAGTCCCTTACTGTCTACCACACTACTTGGTAGCTTATTCCAAGTATCTATGGTTCTCTGTGTAAATAAAAACATCCTAATGTTTGTGCGAAATTTACCCTTAACAAGTTTCCAGCTGTGTCCCTGTGTATTCTTGATGAACTCCTTTTAAAATGACAGTCTTGATCCACTGTACTAATTCCCTTCATAATTTTAAACACTTCAATCATATCACCTTTTAATCTTCTTTTGCTTTAAACTGTATAGCCTCGGCTCTTTTAATCTTTCCTCATAATTCAACCCCTGTAACCCTGGAATCAGCCTTCTCTGGAACCTTTCCAGGGCTGTTATGTCCTTTTTGTAGCCTGGAGACCAAAACTGCACACAACACTCCAGATGAGGCCTCACCAATGCATTATAAAGCTTGAGAATAACCTCCTTGGACTTGTACTCCACACATCATACTATATAACCTAACATTCTGCTAGCTTTATTAACTTTCTTAGCGTTGCATTTTATTCCCAAAAATCATGTAAAAAGCATTGCATTTTTTTGGCCCGAAAAATGACATTTTTATTAAATCTCAAAAGTACAATATTGATAAAAATATTAATAGTAATGATAAAAATAATAATATGAAATGAACAATAATAACAAGAATAATAATAACAGTAATGATACTACTACTAATGATGCCAAAATTTATATATATAATTCACTAAGGCAAGACAACCATGGAAAGCACGCCAGAAGGGGCGTGAATTCACTAAGCCGCCGACAAGTGAGACACCTATGGTGCACGCAGGAAGGAGCCACGCCTACCAACTCCAAGCCCATTGGATATGATGATGACTCGCAGGGCCACGCCCACCAACTCGGGCGCGACAACACAGAAAAAATGGCGTCATTTATATTCGTCTGTCGTAGAGGCCACATGCAGTGCAGGTCAGGTTAATGTCATGTGCATGTCATGCACCTCCGAGCTACGTCGACTGTTCATAGATGCATGTTTCTCGCGGAGATGAATTGCCATATGTAGTGTCTGAAACGGTTTGCGAGGGTTATTCCATGGGATCCTTAAAAAAATCCTTTAAAACTAAGCAGTCTTTAAAAAGCGACTTTTCGGTCACGACGCACAACCGCGTGCTCCATAGCAAACTGTTTTACACAGTACATACAGCAATTTGCATCCGCGACAAACATGCATCTTCTTAGATGTTCCTGCACTTTGTTCACACCCCCCCCCCCCCTCGCTACTACCGTGGTCAGGTGTCTTGGTGGGAAATATATTCAAAGGCAGCCAAAACCGCACAGAGCAATGAAAGGTCTAGAGTTCCATCTTTTCATTCACTTTCTGTTGTATCCTTAAACCCTCCCTTTTTAGACAACTGTGTCTTTCCAGAAGTGTTCAACCATCAATAAATAATTATGCCGTTTGTTATGCCGCGCGTTCACTATTGTGTTGTATTTTGCTCTCTCCAGAGTTCCATCTTTTCATTCGCTTATTGTTGTATTCTCACACCAACCCATTTTAGACAACCGCGTCTAACCAGAAGTGTTTAGCATTCAATAAATAATTATGCATATAGACATTGAGCGTGTGTCTACACGGCGTGGGTAAGCCGTTGAACTCCATTCGGGCTGCAAACCATGGAATTCCCAATAAGTGCGACTCATACGCTCCTACTGCTTACGTCCCAACCCTTTGTAAATGCCCCCCTCCCACCTCGCTACTACCGTGGCCGGGTGTCTTAGTGGATTATATATAGAAAAGCAGCCATATCCGCACAGAGCAATGAAAAGTCTACGTCAGTCACACGTACATCTGGACTGCATAAAGACGACGACTCAAGTGACGAGTTGGAGGTGGGCACATGAGCGGGCAGTGCATACTGAATGAGAAATCAGCAGAATAGCATGATGAACGGAGCTGAATGGACGTCCTTCTCCTCTCCTCCCGTTCCAACCTCCTCTCTGTGCACCCCCATCCCTCCGTGTGGCAGGAGGAGGAGGTGCGAGGAAGGTCCGCCAGTTTTCAGTCACGGAAGATTGTGTGTTGGTTCGTTCCGTGCATTGTTACAATGTTGCTTTTCTTGCTAATTTATTACATTACTGATTTTTCAAATGTTACTTTTTTCCCTGTGCTTAAAAATCATTAAAAAACTGGCCTGATTATGCGGCGTATGGTACGCCGCGGGTTGGCTAGTAGTATATAATCTCAAAATGAGTCCTTTGTGGGGTAAATTTTAAAGCATGGTGAAAGACAAAATCCAACAACACAGTCGGGACAATAATAGCGTTTTTCTTTCTGAATTTTCTGTCTAGATTTATCAGTTTTTGAACATTTTACTGCACAGGTACAAGTTGGATTCTGTTTTTATCTGTTGGAGGTATATAATCAATAAAATGTCTACTAGTAAGATGCTCCGGATTGATCCATGATGTGCTGGGTCGACCGCATCTCTTTAGCGGCAGTGTGAATGGTGAATGTATGGCAATGATTTGTTCTAGAAACTAACATGTAAAGTTTGCATGAGATGCAGTTTTGCCAGATTTTTGTTTGTATAAGATGAATGCATACCAAATGCAATGTTCCACCAGATGATGAAATATCTTTTTGTAGTATTTCTTTTGTTGCCTACCCTGCATAGCAGGATAGAAAGTCAATTCTTGATCCACACAATCTATGCTTCGCATTGTATTCGACCACAAGGCTTTGTAATCTGCTTGTTGCCTTTTGCCTGTACCGTGACTGTAGCTGCACTACAGTATGTACAGTGCTAAGAAGACAAACATCTTTTTTGTTAATCCATTTCAGTGTAAGTACTTTATACTTTTGCCGAGCTACTAGAGAATCTCTCTGTAATTTAGTTCTGCCAAAGTCTTCAGGCATGCCATGACGGTTGGGACACCCTGTTCCATATGCGTCAGTCTTTGTGAAGATGTCAAAATAGCTCTGGCGAAGTATCAGAATTACCCATGGTTACACAGTAACCTTGATCCAGCAGAGCCTCTATCAAAGTCAGCATTGATGACATAGCAATGCCGTACTGATTGTATTTCAGATCAAATATTGTCCCTTTCTCTGTGTACAGAACCGAATTCCAAATGTATCCCATTTTAGATTTACAAAGCTCAGAAAACTTTACGCCAAATCTTGCTCTTTTTAATGTGATGTACTGTATCCATGACAGTCTGCTTTCATTGATGCTGACGTCATGGTCAGGAATGTAAACGCTCAGAAAGTTTGTTACAATGGCCTGATATGCAGTATCTCCCACATTTTCCTCAGTTTTGGTGCTGGATAGGTATTCTCATCAAAGTTGTCATTGTTGGTAAAGTGCAGATATTTCATTATTAGTGAAAATCTGCACTCAGGCATAATTTCTCCAAAGAACAGCAGCACTTACAGCACTTTTACAGCCTGAGTGATTCTTGGTTCTAACGCTTATACAAAATGAATCTGTACAGTTGCCCTACACTTTTAGCACGGTTTTCACAGCCTGAGTAACACTCCGGTCTAATGCTAAGGAGGTTAATAGCTTCTGAACACTGTCTGGAAGTTAATAGTGTAGAGTCCACTATAAGTCTTAAATCCTTCTTATAAGGTGTACTCTTGATTTTCAGACCTCTCATTATGTATTCAAACCTAACATTTTTAGTTTCTATATGTAATACTTTACATTTATTGACATTAAACTTTATCTTCCACAAATCTGCCCAAGCCTGTATGCAGTCCAAGTCCCTCTGTAATGATTCAACGTATTGTGGGTTATCAGCCAAGCCATGATTGATATCATCTGCAAATGTTACTTATATTCCTATCAAAATTACTTACAGTATATATATTAAAAATACCAGTGGCCCTAGCACTGACCCCTGTTGAACACCACTCTTAACATCGGCCAATTCTGATGAGGTTCCTCACACCATAACCCTCTGCTTCCTGTGTCTAAGCACCCATCTGAAAACATCACCCTGAACTCCCACTTCTTTTAGTTTGATGCCCAGCCTCTCATGTGGCACCTTATCAATGCTTTCTGAAAGTCCAGATAAATAATCTTGTAAGCTCCAATCTGATTCTACCTTTCTGTGGCTGTTTAATAGAATTTCAGCATGTTAGTAAAATATGACCTTCCATTTTTGAACCCACACTAACTCTTCAGAAAAACTCCTGTACTTGCCATGTGTTGCTCAATCTTATCCTTAATAATTCCTTCCATTAATTTTTCTGTGATGCATGTTAAGGAAGCAATGCCTCTTAAAATGACAGAGTCTGAGTACCAGGTATTAGGGGTACAATAAATAATAAAGCCTACTCTTGTCATTGTATCACTGTGGTTAGTGATGTCACTGTGGTTAGTGCTGCTTCATCATAGATCCAGCACCCTGGGTTCAAGTTCTGTGCTTACTTATTATCCATGTTTAGCTTTTCTGTCCTCTTTATGTTTGTGTGGTCCTTTTTCCCACATTCCCAAAGATGTGTGTGCATTAGGTTAACTGGAAATCCAAACAGGCCATCAGTAACTGTAAGTATGATTGTGTGCATGTGTGTAAGTGGGATTTGTAATAGACCAGCACTCTTTCAATGCACCTGCCTTTGCACTGCAGTCCTAATTAATTGTGCTGGCTAACAGTGATTAGGGTTTGCTGCCTTACCAATACAATTCCCTATTCAACTCTTGTGTTCTGTTTCTATCTGTGTGAAGTTTGCTTATCTCCTGGTGTCTGTATTGGTTTTTGTTTAGATAATTTGGTTTTCCTCTTACACCTCCAAAGACGTGCATGTATGGTGGGTTTCTAAATTGGCCCTGTGTGACTGGTGCTTAAGCAGGCACCCCTAAACCCTAAATTAAATTTAAAAGGCTTTGAGACTGGCAATACAGTGGATGAATGAGTAAATGGAACCTTAATATACCTATAGAGGTTAATTAAGTTCCTTCATGTTACAGCTATTACAGCTCTGAGTGTTCCATGAGTTCATTAGTTAATTTACCAAGCTGCACTGTGGGGCATATTCACCATCTCAGCTCGACTCTGAATTGCCAAACTGCAGGAACTGGAATTCACTGCCTGTGCTGGGCTCAAAGACTAATTCTTGTGAAAATTTATGTTCATATGATCAAAGACATCCAATACAAGGGCTTTTGTATGTGATGCCCCATGCAATGGCATCTTTGCAAAAATTCAGATTCTGGGCATTGGGAGTTGTAACCAAACAACCAGTAGGTGAGAAAATTGAAACACAGACAAAAAACTGTTCAAAGGCACAGCTTCTAATTTTACTCCAGATGTTCCATGAATATTTTACAAAAGCAATGTCTTGCAATTATATATACCACTCACTCAAAGAACATTATAAAAACAAGCAAAATAATTGCAGGTGCTGTATACAATAATATAGCGGCTCCAAGTTAAAAGTGCTGAGATAAATAATAAAGGCAAAAAAAGTTTCTTCTTCTTCCTCCCATTAACACAGTTCACAAAGGTTTCATCAAAAAGTGGAGAAAAGGCATGAAAAAAACAATGACAAGAAACAATGTACACTACCCAACCCACAGATTAACGCCACCAAAAATATATACAATTGGATCTACTAATTTATACAAAACTAAACACTTTTTCTTAACTGCTTCACCCAGAGCACTGTGGTAACCCAAGGACTGATCAAAAGATCACACCTGTTGTTTTAGGCTGTAGATTTATATGGATAGCCTTTCTAATGGATCCTTATGAACGTCTTCTGAGAGATACTAGTCATGGATGACATTGAGATGTCTACCGGGTGTCATTATCTGATGAGATGCAAGTTTTCTACATCTTACTCAACTTTTTCTACATGTATGTGTTTTCTTGTTACTCATTTAACTATTTATACCAATTACTCTGACAAAGAGACTCTAAAGAGTGCCCAGCGGGTGCTGAAGAAAATACTGAGAGAAGAAAAATGAGCTTACAGATGTTTGGAATGGACTGGTCATAATTACTAGACTCTCTCCATCCAAGAATCATGTGCCCCAAGAGGATATGGACAATGCTAACATCCTGAACACATTTTTAATGGATTTTCAATGAAAGCCAGGGGCAAGGATCGAGTCAGTCCTCTACTTCTTAAGATCTGTGTTGACTAGCTTTGTGGTGTCATCTTTCACCTATTCAGTCTATCATTTCAAATATCTTTCATATTATTTTGGGTGAGTTTATTTTCTACTTTAGCTCTGTAAGCGTCTTTTTCTTCTGCAAGAAAGTGCTGCTGCTGTGGAAAATGTACTGCATTATTCTAAAGAAGGCAGGCCCCTCTTCAGCTAATGTCTTCAGACCAGTGGCACTTATGTCTAATATCATGAAAACCTTTGAGTGGCTGGTCATGGTCTGTTTGAGATCACTTGTGGTAGATGATCTGGACCCACTTCAGTTTGCTTGTTGGACAAAGATTGGAGTGGAAGATGCAATTAACTATCTCCTCCACAAGTCATATTCTCAACTGGAGAAGGCTGGCTTCACCCTCCAGTGCCTTCAGTACCATCCAGCCATCTTTGTTAATGGGTAAGCTCAGAGATATGCAGGCGAATGAGCCTATGGTGTCCTGGATGAAGTACTATTTTTCAGGCAGACCACAGCTGGTGAGACTCCAGCACTGTATTTCTAATATGGAGGATTGAGGCTTTGTAGCCTTTTCCTATTAGGGAAGCCATTTTGTGTACTGTTGTCAGGGTCACATCCCTTGTTTTTAGTGGAGTGGTCTACAGAGTCATGAGCCTTATCGGATCTGTGGATAAAGCCTTACTTACATTTGTTTGACTTCTCATGTTATCATTTCTCTGATATCTGACTGTGAATTTTGTCTTTAATCTGGGTTTCGGTCACTTTGTTTTTTTTTTGTTTTCGTTAATTTTGCCTTTTGCTTATATCTTCCAGTTTTCTCAAGAAACTACTTACCTGTTTTGCCAGCCGAGTCAGGACACACAGGAGCACCACAAGGAACAGTTCTGTCTCCTTTTCTGTTCAATCTGCACACATCCAACCAAAACACAACGTCACCTCACTTGCAGAAGTTTTCTGATTTGTTCCCTGGGGGGCAAATAAAATTCTATCTATTTGTCTATGAACTCTTCATTTGCATGTATATGCCAGCAACTCACTAACTAAGCTAAGAGTCTTATATCTTCACGTTCCTTCGTAGCGTCAGATGAACACTTTGTCATTGCAGTGGTTCAAGCCCAGAGGCATAGAAGTGATTCATTCATAGTTCTTCGAATGACCCGATAGCACCCATGGATCCAAACGTCACTGCAACTTTGCCCTTCCATTGTGTTGTCCCACATTGGTGCTACAAACAGGTAAGTGCTTTTACAAACAATAACTATTTATATTTTTATTACCATGCTACAAATAACTATAAAATCTTTATGCAGAAATTACTTCGTGACATGGCTTGTCACAGTGTCCAACATAACTAGGTGCTTATTGTTATAATGAACAGCAATACAATTTTTCTGGCTCTCACTTATGTAGAAATACTGTGTTGGTGCTCAGCAGTGCATAATTTGCCTCCAAAATATAATGAATGAATGCATAATGACATCTTGACCTTTTGGACAACACTGTGTCTTTCACTATTCAATTTTAAGACTTGTGGGACATAAAGCGTTAATTAAGTTTTTAAAATCAAATGAAAGCAAGCACAGAAAGTTGTGTGCGCCCAAACATGGATGATTACTCGTACTTATTTAATCTTTTCTTACACAGGATGTACTTTACAAAAGTATTATCTACATGATTCAAAGTGACAGGCACTGCCTTGAACTATTCTCCATACAACACTGCTGCTCATTCATTACAAATTCTGATATTCAAAAGTAAACCGCCTTTTTGTGAAAAGAACAATCATTTACATTCACTGCAAGGGTTCAATTAAAGGCCTCCTGTTGAAAAAGGACAAATACCTATTGAGAGCATTTTGGAAGGAGTCAGCGGCATTCTGGGAACAAACATGAAATAAGGCCTGAATGTCAGTCTCCTAGTACACTGTTTAATTACTTGTTGACTTCTTACAGCAAAGTATTAATTTAAAACGTACAAAATGGTTTGGGATAAAAGAAGATTTTAAGGAAAATGATGCACTCCAGTAACGCATTACCAATTGACATTAAGCTCACAGCTGGTTTTTGTAAATTCTTTATTTGTCAGGATTCACAAAGCATAAAGAGATTCATAGACACAAAATAATATTATACACAGACTCATAATAATTATGTTTTATAGTCTGACAATAATTATGGAGAAATTTATTATGAACTGTAATAAAATAATACAGGGGCAGGATACAGAAAAATGGAAATAAATAATTCTCCAAAAAAGTCTGCCAAACCTCACTTATGCCATACAAAATCAAATGAAAGTAATAGAAGTCTTCATTTTAAAATGAAGTGTGGCCACTGAAGTCCTTGATACTTTAAACCTAAAATTTCTAATGGTGACACTCTCTTTGTGTTCAACATGATAACCGTGACTAGCTGAAGTTCTCAATCTGAGGGTTCAGGAATGATTTTTTTTTAATCAGCCAGATGAGAAAGGTGATTTTTTTTTCTCTGCAGATTATGAAAATTAGCTGTCCATGGAATCTTCACCTAATTTCCTTGTGATTCTTACATAGCATTTGGTCACAATGGTGTGTTTTTTAAGTATATATTTCCAATAGGGTGCCTGCCTATGTTTATATTTTAACTAGCAAAATACCCGCGCTTCGCAGTGGCGAAGTACTGCCTTAAAATTTTTATTAAGAAGAAAATTAAACCTTTTTAAACTGAGGGAAAATATACCAAGAATTATTTGTTAAGGATCTCTTTGTATACCACATTGTGAGTTCGGCCCTCCGGTTGTAATATGACCAAGCTGTGCGCTGAGCTTACTCTTGAGCATGCAATGTACAGTTGGCCATGTGAACGGTAATCTTGTTTCAAATCTCACAGCTTGGATTGCTGCTGTCATAATCGGTTTGAGTTTCATGGTTTGTTTCAATTACGACAGTATTTGCAGGACTTGTGTTGAAGTGACATTCGGCATCTGTCAAGCGTTGTAAGCATACAACCGGTTTCATCGATAACTTCACATCCAGCTTTTGAGAGTTTAAACATTCATAAACATCAAAGTGTCCACAACTGAAATCGTCACCTCTGAATCTAAGATGTTTAAGAGGTATTGGCGGTTGTCAAAAGATGTAAAATATTTGGCCATTTCGGTACACTTGAAAGCGACAACCGAACAATTCAGCGGCAGCCATCAACTCACATGCAGAACCATAGGTGAAGGGCTTAAGCATTTCACTCTTCTAGTGCTCCTGTGTAGTATAATTATCTCCTGTACCATCATCAGTCCACACCTTGAACCTGTCCCAGTCATTCAATACATAAGACACAATGTTCCTCCGGATATCAAGAGTGAGCTTGATATGGCCATGCAATATGTAACAAACAGAATGGAAAAGGTAGGTGCCATCTCCGGGCATGGAAACCACTCGGTAAGTGACAGTTCTTTGATCGATGGTGATCACCTCGATAGACATGTTAATGGGGGTACGGTTGGAATGATAAAGGAAATGGGTACCTGAATAATGTAAAGTAAGTCTAAAATACCTACACAATAACTATAATCATAATAAACGAACAATAAAACAGTGGAGAAGCCGTGGATGAAATAAAAAGGCTGTAGTTATCAACAGGGAGATGTGAATCCTGTGGCGAAGCAAGGAAGGGAATGTAGAGACCGAAGCGACGGACGGCCTTATATAGGCAGGCAGCCAACAACGTGGGAGGCATTGGGATGGGGGACCCAACACCGCCTCCCACGGTGACCGAGCTGCAGGCTATGGACGTATATATGTATGTAAGTAGGATTCAGTTAACGTTGGGAACCCGCTGAAATAAGTGCGTACATTGGTTTTGGTTAGCGCAGGGAAGCCACCTACCAAATTTCGTGAAGATGGGCACATAAATAAGAAAGTTCAACATGGCGGACGTTGTCGACCATTATGACTGTTATGCGTAGAATTTCGAAATGAAACCTGCTTAACTTTTGTAAGTAAGCTGTAAGGAATGAGCCTGCCAAATTTCAGCCTTCTACCTACATGGGAAGTTGGAGAATTAGTGACGTTAGAAATTTCAATATGGCAGCTGACAGTGGCTTCATTCCACCGAAATAAGTACGTACATTGGTTTCGGTTAGGGCAGGGAAGCCGCCTACCAAATTTCGTAAAGAGGGGGCCATAAATAAGAAAGTTCAACATGGCGGACGTTGTCGACCATTATGACTGTTATGCGTAGAATTTCGAAATGAAACCTGCTTAACTTTTGTAAGTAAGCTGTAAGGAATGAGCCTGCCAAATTTCAGCCTTCTACCTACATGGGAAGTTGGAGAATTAGTGACGTTAGAAATTTCAATATGGCAGCTGACAGTGGCTTCATTCCACCGAAATAAGTACGTACATTGGTTTCGGTTAGGGCAGGGAAGCCGCCTACCAAATTTCGTAAAGAGGGGGCCATAAATAAGAAAGTTCAACATGGCGGACGTTGTCAACCGTTATGACCGTTATGCGTAGAATTTCGAAATGAAACCTGCTTAACTTTTGTAAGTAAACTGTAAGGAATGAGCCTGCCAAATTTCAGCCTTCTACCTACACGGGAAGTTGGAGAATTAGTGACGTTTGAAAGTTCAATATGGCGGCCGACAGTGGCGTCATACCATCGAAATAAGTACGTACATCGGTTTCGGTTAACACTGGGAAGCCGCCTACCAAATTTCATGAAGATGGGGCCATAAATAAGAAAGTTAAACATGGCGGATGTTGTCGACCGTTATCGACTGTTATGACCGTTACATGTAAATTTTCAAAATGAAACCTGCTTAACATTTGTAAGTAAGCTGTAACGAATAAGCCTGCTAAATTTCAGCCTTCTACCTACACGGGAAGTTGGAGAAGTGGTGATGTGTGAGTGAGTGAGTGAGTGAGTGAGTGAATGAGTGAGTGAGGGCTTTGCCTTTTATTAGTATAGATATATATATATATATTATTTGAAAGTACACTGAACCAATGAAACACAGTGTTTTTAAGGGAATGTTCATTTATTGGATTTTACCCTCTACACCGTTCACTGTTTGTTTAATGGATTATTTATTTATTGACTGTTTGAAGCACTGTACTATGGATGCTGATTCTTTGGTTTGGTTTGACTGTTTTTAGTAAAAGCACTGAGCAGCTTAGGCACCTACCCCATCATGGTTAATGATGAATATGATGTTTTTAAATGTCTTGGCTAATTTACCCATCATATCTGGTAATTCTGACCCCTAATTATCCCCTGTCTCTAATTGGCTATCTCTTTCACCCTTTTACAATAATATAATATAATATAATATAATATAATTGCTAATATGTGGTGAGCATACTGACAGAAGAATGGCTGATGTCACATCATCCTAAAGGATGCTACACATTGGTGGTGGCTGTTGTGATTCCCTACAGTCTGTGTGAAACGCTTTGAGTGGGTTAAGAAAGCGATATATAAAAATAATTAATTATTTCATTATAAATTACACCTTGAGCCATGGAGAGCTGTAAACTTTTCCAACACTTTTAAAACTTCCCACAAAACAAAACAGACATGATTTGTAAAATATTTAATACAATGAAATGCAGAAAAATCATAACTATTTAAAACACAAGGTAAAAATCAACCTCATAGCAGCACCGCTAAAAACAAGTACACAAGCACAATGTTTATAATGAGAGTCACTTAACCCCAGTTCAACAGTGATTTTGTTCAGTCGTAAATGATAATCATATTGCTAGCAAATGAAAATAAATTGAAAAATTAAAGGTTAACTCATTACATGAGCATACATCCAAAGAATAAAAATTACAGAACTTCCACATTATTGTAGTCGTCCATGTCTCCTCCATGGGCTCACTGGAAGTGCACCTCTTGATTTAGTCTTTGGTGCAGATGCCCGGCGAAGATTATCCATTACCTATCTGTGAAGTTATGAATCCCTTGATATGATTAGATGTTCTTCTTCCCTGCAGGCCCTTACACCCGGAACTAAAATATTTAACTTTCTCTGCATCACGAAGATGGCTGATTGGTATTGGTGACTTCACTGTCCTGTGTGTCATCTCCTTCTAATGATGTAAGGCAGTTATAATTACTATTCAGGGCTCCAAGGAGGGGCCACCTATTGCATGTTGATTAGCACATACAAGTAATTCTTTTCTTGTGAATGTGACACTAATTACACCATAATGACCCTATATTAATAATGCAGTAGTTCTGCTACCCAAATGAAACTTATGGCCTCAGCTCAAAATTTTACCAGTCAGGGAATGACACATTTAAAGACAAGTCATTGAATAACATTACATACTGAAACAGGTTTAATCCAATTCATGATTGCAGGGGGCTAGTTTTATTCCTGGCAGCATCAGGTGCAAGGCAGGAAATTCTGGACGGGGCACCAGTACTCCACAACAGCCACTCATGTAAATACCCACAGGGCCAGTTGACAATCATCAATTAATACAAATTACCCGGACACAGGGAGAACTCCATACAGACAACAATCAGGCACGGGACTCAAAACCAGGATACTAAATCCATGAGGAAGCCACACAAACTATGGTGGCTCTCTCACTTAAAGGTAGAAACTATAATTCAAAAACACATGTATTGTATTATGGCTGCAAGTTTAACATGAGCTATGACAGCTGAATTTCTTCACAGCAATGGCAGTACAGAATGAAGCTGCCTCTTATCTCCCATGAAACAGCTCCTCCTGTTAAGCTGGAAATGAGGTGCGGCTCTCCAGACCCTGATGCACAATTAGGCAGCAATCTCACACTCCTTAATTCTTATTTTTCCCAGCTGAAGGACTTTGTTCTGGAAATTGACAGCACAATTAAATTAAACGTGTTTAATTAGGACAAGCACAAAAAAGATTTAAGTATTCATTTGAGGAATTCACCGAACCAGCATATTTTCTTTAACTAGTGTGGCACGCGGCTGGGGGTGGTACCCAGCTTGCGCCTCCTCCAGACCTTGAGGGGGCGACCGCCCTGGTTGCTTTGCAGGCCACGGGTGCAGAGCTTTGAAGCTCAACCCTGTAGGGGCCCGTGGTCACCGCCAGGGGGCGCCCCAATGCCAGGAGAACCCTGGAGCCCAGCACTTACGCCACACCAGGAAGTGCTGGGGGGAAGAAGAATGGGGACACTCGGAGGGCTTCCGGGTGCGCAGCTGGCACTTCCACCACACTGGGGCGTGTCCGCGGAGGAATGCCGGGAAGCAGCTGGAGCCCATCCGGGGTGTGATAAAAGGGGCCACCAGAAGAAAGGCATGTGTGACTGTGAGACCTGGACTTTGGGGATTCTTTGCTGGAGGCACTGGGTGTAAACTGCCTTTATTGTAAATATTGTATATATTAAATAAGTGTGATGGGTGCTAAACTGTTGTCCATCTGTCTGTGTCCAGGTCCAGTTCCACAATAGATTTAGGTTACATAAGACTTATTTCCAGGGAGCTAATGCCTCCTACGGATACAGTCAGAGAGGCGAGATTGTGTTGGTTTGGACATGTGCAGAGGAGAGATGCTGAGTATATAGGGAGAAGGATGTTAAGGATGGAGCTGCCAGGCCGAAGAGAATATTTATGGATGTGGTGAGAGAAGACATTAGGGTGGTGGGTGTAACAGAACAAGATGCATAGGACAGGAAGATATGGAACAAGATGATTCACTGTGGCAACCCCTAACGGGAGCAGCCAGAAGAAGAAGAACAATGAGCACTGCGACAGAATTGACGGACATGCACACTCATAGTGTAGACCACTGCTGCTACTTGAGTCCATGCGTTTGAGAAGTGCTTCAGTCTACTACAATATCTTTCTATCATTTTGACTATTGCATCACTGTATGGCATAGCAACAGTAAATAGAGTTTAAAGAAGCATTGTAGTCTATTGGTATATGTTAAATAGCTGTGGTTATATTATAATATGGCAGTTTGCATTTTAAAATAGAGAGTAATTTTACTCTAATTTTATTTTACTACGTTTAGACTGGCAATCAAAAGGTGGATGCTGTGCAGCCTTGCCATTGCATTTCCTGGTGTCATTAGACACATTTACTGATTTAGTTATTTTGAATAATGAAATCAGCATCTCCTAAGGGTTTTTGTTATCAGCTCTCTTAATGGCAGTCCTGCTTTTGAGGACTATTTTACAGTTCGTGCTTTCATGAACATACAGTGGATGTCAGTTTTTCAACCTGAAATCTATGCTATGTTCATAACTGAACAATGGCAGTTTCAGTTTTGGATTTGGATGCTCAACCTGAATGTGTATATACTGTATAGGCTTATTTATTTAATTTTTGTTCTGTAATGTCACTATAATATACCATTTTTTCACTTTTTCGTCTATTCAATATTTATTTTCAACTGTTTTCACTTGTTTGATTATTATTAATTATGTATTTACTTTTCTGCTTATACTTGTCATTAATAGTGAGTTTACATTATAAGCAGGCCTTTGACTGTCTGATGGTTTGCTTTAAAAAAGAAGCATAATGTAACCACTGCAGGTGCTTCTGGGCCCCAAACCGTAGACACAGATTTTTATTTTCGACACCTTTACAATTATCACTCATACAAAGATCAATAACCAATGTAATATTCTGTCGATTTCTTCTTCCTTCCTTCTTCCAAGAGTGTCATCTGCAGCCTCCCAACTCTGACGCACCCGTTTGAGGTGACAGACTCCTTTTCAAGCAACACCCAGGGCTGCTTCCTGTGTCACTGTGCTGTATATCAGGAGAACTTCTGGGTCATGTGAAAACCAGTATTGTCCTTCCCAACAGCATCCTCTGGCAGCACCCAAGGACTCTGACAGGGCTGCACTTCCACATTCCAATTCCCATGATACCCTGCCAGTGTCATGATTGTATCAGCCTTGAGGAACACTGTCACCTTAGATGTAGGAGTATGAACTGTTTCCGGAATCCATATTCACCCATTACATTTAGTACAGTCTGATTCTAGCTGGGTCGAAGACTATAGGTCATTCCGGTCGAGTTGTGTCTCCAGTCCTGCAGTCCTTCCTGTGACAATGCAGGTTCTGCTCCATGCTCATATCTTACTTCTGGGAGCTTTCAAACCCGACACTGTTGGTAATGTCACCGATGAGCTGGACAGTGAGACACAACAAAGCAAGGGGATGGTGCAAAAAGTGCAAAGTGCTTTTATTAAAAATCAACAAAATCAAAAACAAAGTGTCCAAATAAATAAGTGCAGTGTCTGTCAAAGGTCAAAATAAATAATCCAATAAAAACGAGTGAAGTGGTGGAGGTTAAAAACACCTAAACTAAAGCCAGGTGCGTTCTTCTACTGGCGGCTGACCTGCTTCTCCCATTCGGGCCCCACAACAGGGGAGTCGCCCTACCAGCAAATGCAGCTCCCTTCAATACTGGTGTGGTAGCCCTCTGATCCCCGGCTACGTCGGGCTCCAGCCAGACCAAGAATTGGTTTCCTTCCCCAGCGGCTACGGTGCTCATGCTGGGGCTCAACATGCCTAAAGCCCCCATGACTCTACCTCCTTCAGCGGCCAGTCGACCCCTCTACCGGTCACTCTAGCTCCTCCAAACTGCTCAGCTGGAGTGACCACTTCAATCTGCCGCCTCCGATAGTGGGACAAACACTCCTCCGGGGCTCTCCTACCAGCTGCATTATCGTCCAACTTGCTCTCACTCTCACCCACTGGCTTTCTCCTTCCTGCCGCCTTCTTCCCCATTAACCTCCGTTCCTTCTCTGTCTCTCTCTTCTCTCTCTTTTTTCCTTCCTTTTCATCTGCCTCGCACTTTTATTAAATATTACGGCGACGTGGATCAAGTGTGGCAATTAGCAGCTCCCAGCAACGATTACGGATGCAGACTACTCCTCACCTGTGCACTTCAGCGAGGACCGTCCACATCACGAATTCACCCGGGAACCAGTCTGGCCACACTACCGTGCCCCCACTCTAAGCTGTGATTGCGGTGATTATTCATTTAAGAAGTGGCCTTTGATCTGAGCTGTGGACCCGCTATACCACACTTCCATAATGGCATCTGGCCCTGGCAAGAACCCCATCTCCATTTCGGTTGGGATACCTGTCTGTCGTGCATGGCACTTACAAAAAAATTAAGCCAGGCAACATAAGACAAATTTAAAATGCCAGAACAAGTTGGAAAACAGGCAGATGAATTGATAATGCAAATACAAATCAGAAACAACAAATGTAAAAAGAGCAGGATGCAAACAAAAGTTTGAAAGTACAAATAAATTGGGAAGCATGCAAACGAAAAGAGCAGTGCACAAATCAAATTGAAGTGGGAAAAATGTAAGAGCTGAAGGCACATCACAAATCAGTCTCAGCTTTTCAACAAATGGTGTGATAAAAGCAAGAACTCCAAAAAATAGATAAAAAGGCAACACTGCTCCAGATAAAGCGGGTTCACAAGATAGATGGATGGTATTTTGACAAAAAAACGTTTTCTTCACTTTGAACACTCTTCTGGAAAACTGTTACAAACATTTGTCTGTCAATATTTTCACTTGGTGGCGAAGCTTCAACTTAATCCTGAAGCACTTTGTTAAAAAATGCCTGATTTTAGCATTCTTTTTATTGCACTAGTATATATGCTACTGATATAATATGCACAATGTAGAGTTCATTGGAAAATCCTTTAAGTAGTTTGGCATTTTTATTACTTTTATTATTCACTGTTCACATTAACATTGTTGAATTGGTGACCTTTAGTCAGGTTTGAATGGATGTGCATTTGAGAGCGAGTTATTCCTCACAAGAACTGGTCCTGGCCTTCCAATGAATGATGATGGAGATCTGACTTTCTACAATCAGATTATGATTAAGGTGTTCAGGAAATGAACTTGATGGATGGATTTATATCACACCATTTAGTGTGTACAGGTGAGGACCTGAAATGTATCGTGCTTACTGTGTTTTATGTGCGAATGAAACAGGGAACAACTGTTAACTTTGTGAAGTCTCCCTTAACAGTCTGATGCAACACTTCTAATTTTCTCGGTTCTAGATCCAGTGTGGTTCTGGTACTTTGCTCCTATACATGGCCATATTTCATTTTCATATTTAGAATGTGATAGAAGTTTAAGAAACAAGCCAGATATTGGCTTTACTGTGTGACAGGTTTTTTTTTTATATCACAAGTCTTTAAGGTCTGCTCTTCACAGTTTTACCAGTTTTTAAAAACTACCAGAAATGCCAGCAAAGCTTTAAGATGAAAACAAAAAAGAACTAAGGTGGCAATATGTTACAAATCAATTATAGGGTCTTAATGTGTGGTGTGTTGAAGTGGTGAGGCCGAAGAAGATTAAATCACTCTTCTGTCTTTTTAAGTATTTTTTATGCTTTGACATAAACAGACAATTTTTGCATAATTCTTAGAATTCTCTGCCATAGAAGAGTTTAAAGTATTGCCAATATAAGTTTATAAATTCTGTACTGACTAGTAGAACACCATAATGTAACGCTGACAGCGTGTTGGCAAGCTGCTATTGATGTGATGCCAGAGTGTTGCAGGACACTCATACAGCCAACCAAAAGCAATCATCAGTGACCCGTGTCAAAACAGATTTTTTAAAAATGTGGTTTATTGTTTACTGCCAGATTTTAGACTGAAAGGAGGAAGAGTTGTAACATTACTACAAATTTTGGGACTTAAATTTGCAACTTTTTATTTTAGCACCAGATCGTAAGATTTTGACACTTTTGTGGCACCATATTCATTCTGCCATACTTAAGTTAGAAGTATCAAATTTCTACTGGATGTAAACCCCTTTACTAATGAAACCCAAGATGGGTCTGCTGCTGAGAATGCTCAGAGTTAAGAAACATTATATTTTTTGTCAAATGATATAAAAAATACCTAAAAATACAAGAGATTTCTCTTATCTGTCAATGCTCTTGCTTCCACCACATTACTTGTTGAAAACCTGTGATTGAATCGTGATGCACTTTCAGCTCTTGTTTTTTCCCCCTCTTTGAATTGGTTTGTGTGCTCCTCTTTTCGCTTACAATTTTTTTTGCCACACTTGTTGATTTATTTGTTTCCTGCTCCCTTTGTTTCTGTTTGTTGTCTCTGATTTGCATTTGCGTTTTCAATTTATTTTCATGTTTTCCAACTATTTTTTTGCATTTTTAATTTGTTTTTACTGTTTTATGACCTGTTCTTATACTTTAAATTTATTTTGTGTTTTAGAATTTAAAAAAAAATTGTGGTCAAATTTGTATTGATACTTGTTTATTTTCTTAGACATTTCTTTTTGTTTTTGCATTTTCAATTTGTTATTATGTTTTTAAAATTTATTTTTGCAGATTTTAAAAGACTAGCCAACCGCGGTGTAGCATACGCCGCATAATTATGTATTGATGGGTGAACACCTCCTGAAAAACACAGTTGTCCAAATGGGGTTGGTTTTGAGGATACGACTGTAGGTGAATGAAAAGATGTAACTCTGGAGAGGGCAACATACAATACAGTATTTTACACGCTGCATACAGCGATTCACATTAGCGACAAACTGTTTTACACGCTGCATACAGCAATTCACATCCGCGACAAATATGAGTCTTCTTAGATGGTGCTGTCGCGTCCACCCACGCTCTCGAAGCATACACACTGCCTGGTCATGTGCCTGCTCGCAAGAGCAACCAACAGAGACCCGCCCACCAACTGTAAGACCATGGGAAACCCCTCGGAAACTGTTTTACACGCTGCATACAGCGATTCACATCCGCGACAAACAAACTGTTTTACACGGCGCATACAGCGATATACATCCGTGACAAACATGCCTGTTCTTAGATAGTCGTGCCGCGTCCACCATTGTTCTCGAAGCATACACATCGCCTGGTCATGTGTCCGCTCGCAAGAGAAACTCACGGAGAGCCACCCACCAGCTGCCTGTGTGTGTGCCTCTGTCTGTCTCTGGCGCTGCCTGTGTGTGTGTGCGGCTTTCTCTTGTTTTGCCTCTGTGTGAACCGGTCAGGCACAGAAAAGGTCAGCTGCTGAGAGAGCGTCTCGACTGTCGCAGGGCCTGCATTGGTGAAGCAGGTGAGACGGTAATGAAACAGAGGCACAGAGCTTATTGGTTTTTAAAGACTGCTTCCTTCATTGTGTTATAACCGCAGTTTTAAAGGATTGTTTTAAGGATCCCATGGGATACCCCTCGCAAACTGTTTTACACGCTACATATAGCGATTCACTTCCGCGAGAAACATGCCTCTATGAACAGTCAACGTCGCTCAGAGGTACATGTGGACTCTACAACAGACGAACATAAATGACGCAGTTATTCCTGTGTCATCGCGTCCGAGTTGGTGGGCGTGGTTCTGCGAGTTGTCGTCGTATCCAATGGTCTTAGAGTTGGTGGGCGTGGCTCCTTCCTGAGTACGCAATGGGCGTCTTACTTGTCGGCAGCTTAGTGAATCCACGCCCCTTCCGCCGTGCTTTCCATGGGTGTCTTGCCTTAATGAATTATATATATATAGATTTTTATGTTCTGCACTTTAAGTCCATTGTATGGAAAACACTCAAAAGCTGAAGCCAGGGGATAATGAAGTAGCTTCTGTAATTATGTTATCTAAATTAAAAAAATTACTATTTGTTTTTTTGTGCTCAGAAATACTTAATCTTTCTATGCTTAATTTAGGAAGTAATACATAATTACAGCAAATAATAAGGAGCTTTTTTCATTATCAGGAAAACCTGCAGAGACAAATTCTGTATTTTGGAAATTACTGTTTTTTTTATCCCTATAAAATATTTACAACTTTTATGTTATGATTAACTCATTCCGGCACTTGAGTCCAACTGTCCTCTGGGGCATCTGCATCAGCCAGACCTATAGTATTTTGTGCATTACACCAGATAGTCCTTGGATAGACTTCACTTTCAGCTATTCTGAGATGGCCTTAAGAGAATGAGTAGATGAATTCTGCTAGGAATTAATTTTTAATCCTCTCATGGTAGTTTTTTTTTTTTTTAAGTAAAATAGTTGATTATTTGTGCATGTGATTTTATTTTCAAGTTGTGCTGATGAAGTCATTGCAGTGCTATTTTGTTTATAATTTTCCCAGACTGCTGCCAATTTGTGCCTTTTTTGACATTGGCACCACTACATTGTTTGCAGAATCGGCTTTCATTGACAGTCAAGCGGTGCTAATGTTTTGCTGAGCATGTCATAATAACATTTCCACTATTAAAAGATGACAGCCTACTTAATGAGGCATTTGAAGATACAAATTTAATCCAAAGATGGTCTTCTAGCAAAAGCATTCATTTACCCTTTGATTTCAAGTTCTTATTTTGGCTTTGACATGCTATTTAAATAACCTTTTTGTGTTCATCTCCTCGATATGTTGTACTGTTCTAAAGTTCATCTCCTTGACTTTGCTTGCATCTCTGCGGCTCTGAAATAAATCATAATAGTTTTTCACAGTTTCTTGTTTCTGAATTAGTAGAATGCACCTTAACCCAGGCCTCTCTATAAAAAGTGCTATATAAGAAGTACTTTGAATTTGATTGACATTGTTGCAGTACCTTTTGACAGTGGGGCTCTGGATTGTTATTCACATCAAGTGTCTTTCAGTCTGAGATGGGGTTGCTTCCAACTTTTGCCAGAAAGTTTAACTGAAGAAAACCAGTTTTCATTATGTACAATCCAAAAACCTATTGTATTTCCACATAATAGCCTACTGTTACCACGAACATCAAATTTTACAAAGAAGCACTTAATTAACCTTCATCGATTAACTTTCTCATTAAACAATTTTTTTCTACCAAAAGATCCAGAAGTTTCAACTTGAAATGAAAAGCGGCTTCACTTGGCAACAATGAGGACTGATTGCTAAACAAACTTGGATTGATTGCTGATATGCATTTCTAAAAAGGATTTGCTTACTTAACTTGTGCAGCTTAGCTGTAAATCCAGTTAAGAAGCACTGCAGCTTTAGAAACTTTGGGACTTCTTACTTGCAGAGGCAAGAAAAAGATTTCTCTTATTTATTTATTTTTTTATATCATTGCAGGTCCATGCCTACCACTGCTTACCTGTTACTTTAATTTATTTATGCAAAATCAAATATATGTATTGTTATATCGACATACTGTAGGTGGCAACCAAGGTTTTAACCAAAAAGGGGCATGGCAACTTGAATTTGAGACCCACTATGAGACCAAATCTTTCAATTGGCAGTAGGGCACTTCCACTAATGTACTGGGAGTGTCTCAAAGTCAAAACAGGATACTGTGAGACTCTTTTTTAATGTGCAGTATATGGGGGGGGGTCCCAAAAATTCCTAAAATTGGTCTGTAGCATGGGAGTAGGGTGTAGTTGTCAACTATGATGCTAGGTATCACATGCCTATAGTCTTGTTAATCAGTCCACGGAGTGGCATTGCGCTGAGTTGGTCGAGATGTGTATTTCTGACATTTATTCTACAATTGTGCTTATGACTTCAGATTTTTTTCTCCATCACAAGAAAACCATGTTAGGTCATAATGAGCCTCGAGACAATAATGATCATGGATGATAATGGATTTGTTAATAAAGAACTTTGACTTGTGTAGAAAGTGTGACAGCAAGGATGCCAGCTTGGTTTTGGTTGGCTCATTTACCTAGAAAGAAAGAAACTTCTGAATTTATCTTAATTTGTTGCTGAATCAACTGATTGAAGTCTGATGTCTCACATTAATATAAATATTAATAAGTCATTGCTTCTCCAACAAATGAGGTCTTTCCCTGCCTGGGGTTTTATGTCTTTTATTCTGTAGTGGGCAGACAGAGCCTTCCCATCATGCTGCAAGACAGCAGTTGGTGATATCTTTATTGAATTATTCATTATGTTTCATTTTGTGAGAAGAACAAAACATTTTCCAGAATAATTTCCAAGTGGTCATTTATGCCTTTATCACTAGGATTCCTGAAGCCTGCGAAAAAAACTTGTAGTCCTGGCCCACCTTAAATCCCTTCACACCTCTCTATCAGCATCTTTGGTTTTGTAAATGTGTCGATCAGCACAAGCAGCCTGCTGTCCCATCACCCGCCTTGATGGAGCTCAGCCCAAGGTTCCTTATCTGCGTGTGAGGTGTGGTGCCTGGAGTTGTACAGGGTAAATAATACAGTATAACGTTATTTGGAATACACGCATTTCATGTGTGTTCCGTGTCTACAAAGGTCAGGGTAAGTGTAGGATAAAAGGAAATGTGAGAAATGCAAAAACTCTGAACACATATCTAAAGCAGAAACCTTTTCCATGTTATACTAATAATGACATGAAGTGTATAATGTGTGACTTTAGTCCTAATATCAAATGAACACGTTTCTCACGTTTCCTTTTATCCTACATTTACCCAGATCTTTGTAGACATGAAATGCATGTATTCCAAATAATGATATACGGTATTATTTACTGTATACAACTCCAGGCACATCACATACAGATAAGGAGACTTGGCTTGATCTGGGACAAATTTTTGCCCATGAGTTGAGCTCCGTCAAGGCGGGTGATGGGACAGCAGTCTGCTTGCTGCTTGTGTTACAAAACAAAAGACGCTGATGGAGAGGTGCGAAAGGATTTAAGGTGGGCTGGAATTATGAGTTTTTTCGTAGGCTTCAGGAATTCTAGTGTTAAGCTGTTGTGGAAAGTCTGCACGTCTTCTGCCGAATCAAACATTTGCAAAGAGTTACATCTCTGTATTATTTGTTCAAGCCAGAGCTCCAGAAGAGAATAGAAGAAACTTTGTCACTCTGAAAAGAGAATGAAGAAGAAGAAACTAAAGAATAAAAACTTCACATAACAACATTTTAAAAAGAAAAGTCAAACAAAGAATACTGTTATTCTTTTTAATCTTAGTAGATCAAAACCCCTGGGCTGAGTAGAGAACCTGGGAAATATCTGTCTCTGAGATCTTTCATTTGTTTATTCTGTGAGCTGAGGGGCTGATTGCACCCCTAGAGGATACAGACGCTCCTGGGAAAACCCCTCCTAAAATGCTGACAGACTACCTTTACATTGCTCCCTTACTTGCTTGTTTTGAATTGTTTTGCTTCTCTCTCTCTCTCTCTGACATTCCCTGCTCCTGATGCACACTCCTTTGAAGAGGAAGATATGTTTGCATACTTTTAATTGTGAGACGGAACTGTCTCACCTGTCAAGGAGCACGTTTAAACTTTTGAAAGAGACATATGTTTGTTTGCAGTGTTTGATAAGGTTCCTGTCTCTACAACCTCCTCTGTTTTCTGTGCAAATCTGTGACTCAAGTGTGACAATTCATGCAGATCACCATCCAAGTGCTGCCTTTGTCTGTTTGTTTGCCCAATTGTCCTGCTGGGTATTGCAATCATCGTCTTTGTCTTGAGACCCAATGTTTTCTCTGTGAACTATGGATTTGGACTTTTGCTTATTTATGACAAAGAATTCTGATTTTATGGGCTTTGTTTTGTCATCTCTGGTGTTCAGCAGAAGCACCCGGTGATCTAACAGGCAAGAAAAAAAGTATTTTTTTTATTTTTGTTGCACAGTTAGGAAGTGACAATCATGAGATTGATAGGCATTATTTCAATGTAACTGAAATGATATGCACCTTTTACTTATAACTAATAACATTAGATTAAAGGGTAAGTTTTCTTGTAAGTCCAAAATATCAAATGGGGATTTTGTTTAGGTACATTAAAATGGAGGATATATTTTGTGCTGCAGTAGCTTTTTTTGTATGGATGTCAACTTTTTATAAGTGGGCATTTGGATATTTTGCTGCGAAATGCTTTTTAAGGTTTAGATTAGAATGCATTACTAAGCTTTTGTGGAATGTCATATTCAGTGCTTGGGGTTATTCTGTGATTTATCTGCTTTGCAATTTCCAGTAGTCAAATTCTGTTCCTGTGGAGTCTTTATCAGGCAACAGTGTGAAAAGCAAAAATGAAACGCACCTGCTTACAATATAGGATTTAATAGCTAGTGTGTCTGAGTTTTAGAAATTTGATTTCTATTTCATGAGACAATATAGTCCTAAACTTAACTACACTCACATGAGTTACATTGTGTTTATAAAAAAACATTATTCTCAAAACACCATGTATTTATGCATAAAGAAACAAAGAAATCAACATAATGTTCCATTTCTCTGATTTTCTAATTTTACTGCATAACAAATCCTATGCTTAGTTTGTTCTCTGCGGTATTTTTATTTCCATGCAATGATATGCAATGTTTGATTTTCAATGTGATAATTCTTACATTAGAAACTAATCTTCAGGAAAAAATGAAATATTGTGTTGTACAAATATTTAATCCCCACACTTTAATATTTTCTTGTCCTCTCTTTTTCAGCTTTAAATCTTTTGGATTAAAACGGTCCCAGCTTTGCTCAGTGCTTTCGAGCGATTTTGGCCCATTCTTCTGGAGACTGTTGCTCCACTTTGTTTAGATATGGTCAGATGTTTCTTTTGGACTCCATATCTTAAATAGTGCCACAAGTACTTCGTTGAACTGAGATCAGGGCTTTAATGGGCTATTGTAGGACAATCATCTTTTTGTACTTAAGCCCGTCTGTGGTTACTGTGGTCTTGTGTTTAGGTTCATTGTCCTTTTGAAAGAGAAACTTTTACCCACGCTTCAGTTTTTAGAAGACTCAAACAGGTTCTCTTGCAGTATTTGATTATATTCACTATTCCTTCTTCTGTTTTAATGAGATGCACAGTCCTGACTGATGAAAAACCGCCTACTGTAGGTATGGTCTTTTTTTTAAGATGTGGACAGTGCCACATTGCACCATACCTATCACTATGAGCCTTGGCCAAAAAAGCTTTATCTTAGTCCTGTCTAACCACAGAATCTTTTTTCACATTGCAAATAAGTCACTCTCATGCTTTTTTGCTTTCCCATGGTGTTTTTTGAATGCTTACTTCTTCAGTGTCATCAACTGACTATCACACTTTTACACCAGTCTCAGCTACTGAACTCTGTAGCCCCTTTAACGTGATTTTTTGCCTCCATTTGGATTATTAGACAAGCTTCCGTCTTGTCTGTGCAGATTGTTTTGAACTTTTCTAGGGAGTGTCTGATTATCTAATGTGGCTTCCATTTAATGATAATGCCACCAACAGTGCTCACTGGGGCTTGTGTATTGTTATGTACATTTTCCTAGTTTATGTATCTGTTCATCACAACACTTAGCCATAGCCAAACCTTTATGTCAAAATTGAGTGTTTACTTCAATATTAATTTGAAGAAGTGGCCATGGTAAAACAACTTTGAGGGTTAATTGCACATGTGCTATGAAAGCAATGGATTTCCAGCAGTGTAATAGCAAGCAGGGCATTTCCTGTTACCAAAATATTAAAATTGTTTCACAGCCACATGCACATTTTATATATATATAGTAGTGAAACAGGAAAGTGAGGAGGGCCCTGCCAGGCTCCCCACTCCTGACGTCACGCACCCCCCTCCCCTCAGCACGCAGCCTCTGATTAGCACGAATATATAACTCCTGCAAGTGAATTGTGATTCTTAGCATGATGAGAGAAGTCGCAAAATCAACTGGAATGTTCAAACAAATTATACAAAAAAATCCGGTCTAAATCCGTTAAGTAGTTCTCTCTTTCGCTAGCTAAGCGGAAGTAAGCTACGCCTGAGGCTGGCACATGAGTGAAGAGGGCCCTGACCCCTCCCCTCAGCACGTTCCATGTCTCTCAGATTTGCACAAATAAATAGTTACCGCAAGCAAACTATGACACTTAGCGCAATGAGATATGTCGCAAAATCAACTGGAATGTTCAAGTAAATTATGCAAAAAAAACCAGATCTAAATCTGTTAAGTTATTCTCTCTTGAAAAGCGGACAGACAGTCAGACAGATGTTGGATTTTATATATATATATATATATATATACCAGCAATGATATACTGCACAATAACTTGAGGTGAATACACCTGACTATAGTTTTCATACTCTGTACATTTAGAATTTGTTTGCTCAGAGGTTGATGTGCTCGCTGCAGCTCTTGTTTTCTCCACTCTAGCAGCCCGCTTTTTTTGTTCTTCCGCTATCATCTTTTCACGTTTAAACTGATTAAGTCATGTTTGTGTTGCAATTACTTAGTACGTATTTCTTAATTTTTCACTTAAGCTGGCACTTAAAAGTTCAATCTGCATTAAGAATGATTTAAGGTATGAAGAGGTAGGGGAAGTGATGGCAAAGGTGATAGGGAATGAGAACGGCGCCCGTACACCCATTGCTGAGAGTTAATTCTATAATAAAATAAAATAAAAAGAGTAATAAAAATCATCACCCCGAAAGACAAAAGAGGTCACATAGTATATCTGTACAAATTTCAAATCAGTAGGTCAAACAGTTTGTCAGCTACAGGTGATTTAAAATCCTGGACAAACAAATGGACAGCCACGGTAGCATATTATATAAGAAGATACATAAACATTATAACCAATCTATGCACATAGATTTGAGTATTACCCATATAGCAATGAAATCCTAGACCATACTGTTTAATAATCTCACTGCAAAGAGATAAAAGCAACAGGCCAAGAAATGAGCCCTGATGAATACCCTGATTAACAGAGGGAGTTGAGGATTTGTGGCTGCTAAATCACATGGCAGGCAGCACGGTGGAGCAGTGGTAGCACTGCTGCCTCGCAGTTAGGAGACCCAGGTTCGCTTCCCAGGTTCTCCCTGCGTGGAGTTTGCATGTTCTTCCCGTGTCTGCGTGGGTTTCCTCCGGGTGCTCCAGTTTCCTCCCACAGTCCAAAGACATGCAGGTTAGGTGCATTAGCGATCCTAAATTGTCCCTAGTGTGTGCTTGGTGTGTGGGTGTGTGTGTGTGTGTGCCCTGCAGTGGACTGGTGCCCTCCCTGGGAATTTGTTCCTGCCTTGTGCCCTGTGCTGGCTGGAATTGGCTCCAGCAGACCCCCATGATCCTGTGTTAGGATATAGCAGGTTGGAAGATTGGAAGACTGACTGACTGACTGACTAAATCACATGGCAGAAACTCAACACATTTAGGTATATAGGCATTGTCAAGACATCCTGCTGAAGTTCAAAACAAGCATCAGAATGGGGAAGAAAGGAGTGACTTTGAACATGACGTGATTGTTGTTACCAGACAGGCTGGTCAAATTATTCAAGAAACTGCTGTTCTGCTGGGATTTTCATGCACAACCATCGCCATGTTTTACAGAGAATGGTCTGAAAAATATCCAGTGAGTGGCAGTTCTCTGAGTGAAAATGCCTTGTTGATATCAGAGGTCAGAGAAGAATGGCCAAACAGGTTTGAGATGATAGAAAGGCAACAGTAACTCAAATAACCACTTGTTACAACCGAGGTATGCAGAAGAGCATCTTTGAATGCACAAAACAGATGGGCTACAGCAGCAGGAGACCACACCATGTGCTATTCTTGTCTGCAAAGAATTTGGTGTCAACAACGTGAAGCCAATGGATCCATCCTGCCTTATAGCAACTATTCAGGCTGGTGGTGGTGTAATGATGTGGTGATACTTTTTTGGCAACTTTGGGTAATATGTACCAATTGAGTATTGTTTAAATGCCAAAGCCTACGTGAGTATTGCTTTAAATCAATCAATATTCCGTTTTTCCCCAGCATTATACACTTAATAACCCATAAATTTATTGGACATCAAAAACTGGAAACTCTTATTTATATAAGTACAGTGGAGCCTCGGTTTGTGAGTAACTTGGTTTACGAGTGTTTTGCAAGATGAGCTAAAATTTTTAATAACTTTTGACTTGATAAACGAGCGACGTCTTGCAATACGAGTAGTATGTATATGTTTTGTCTGCTGAGCGTCATGTAATCACAACTGAGCTCATGGTACTTCTCTCTCTCTCTCTCTCTCTCGCTGCAGGATTGTGGGCAATCGTCTCCTATTTTCCGTCTGAGTCAGCATGCCTCACTCATATGGTCAACATCCGTACGAGCATATACTGTTTATTACAGCGTTGTGACTGTGTGTGTGTGTGTGTGTGTGTGTGTGTGCTGTGACATGCGAGTCCCCGTCTTGCACCACCAGCTTTATTCAGCTTGAAACAGCAACAGCGCGGTTTTTTATTGTAGCAGGATCTGCCACTCTCCTATACACAGACACAGCAGTCAGGCAGGGTCATGGCCAAGTAGTACTGTGTCCTGCGCATTTATAATGTTCCTTGTTCTTTGTATCACCCACTGACGGCAGGCGCTTATAGCATGTCTGCGATCTTTCTGGATTTGCTTTTTACAGCGAAGTGCTACAGCGCTAGGAGACTGCGATTGATTTGGGGCGCTCTTCCGCATGTCGTCCCGTTGGGTGAAATCCTACAAGAATTTGGAAACTCACTCACACCAGCCATGATTCTTTTCAAAGGTAAAGTGCAGGTTAATTTTTATAAATAAAGTTTTATGTATTTTTACTTTATATTTTGTATTTATCATTTTTATATGAATAGTTTTGGGTTGTGGAACGAATCATCTGAGTTTACATTATTTCTTATGGGGAAATTCACTTTGATATACAAGTGCTTTGGACTGCGAGCACGTTTCCGGAACAAATTATGCTCGCAAACCGAGGTTCCACTGTAATCGGCCATTTGCTGTGGCTCTCCAAATTGTGCTCTGGTGCTTTCTATATGCTTTAATCATCCTTGAGACATGTCTAGACTCCGATTGGAGTCCGCCTATGTGAAAGTGAATTAATTGGACATAGTTTAGAAAGGCACACATATACCTGTGTATACAAATTAATCAGATATTATGGTACATCGGGTAACTCCAGCTTGCAGTTTGCCAAACGGCACTTAAAGGACTCTGAAAAAATGAGGAAAAAGATTCTCTGCTCTGATTAGACAAAATTTTACCTTTTCTGTAGAACTCTAAGAACTCTATATCTGGTGAAGGCACTGCTCATCACTTGCCTAAAGCCATCCCTATGGTGATCAGGGTGATGGCAGCAGCATTGTGCTATGGGGGTGCTACTCAGGGGCAGGGAACGGAAGACAGGACAGAGTTGAGGGAAGAATAAAAGCAGTCAAATACAGAGAGGTCCTTCACGAAAACTGAGCCATACAGCATGTGACCTCAAACTAGGGTGACAGTTCATATTTCATCATGACAATGATTGAAGCATACAGTCAGTACAATGCTGAAGTGACTTTGGGAGATACTTGCGAAAGTTTTCAATCCAGTTTAAAGGAGCTTGGGAGGATCTGCCAGGAAGAATGAGATAAACTGCCCAAATCCAGGTGTGCAAAGCTTGTGGAGACTTATCCACAAAAAGGGGCTTCTACAAAGTACTAAATGCTTATATGAATGAGAGATTTCAGTTTTTGGTTTTTG
Organism: Polypterus senegalus; assembly: GCF_016835505.1. Lineage (NCBI taxonomy): Eukaryota > Metazoa > Chordata > Cladistia > Polypteriformes > Polypteridae > Polypterus > Polypterus senegalus. The sequence continues at coordinate 101,888,385 of NC_053168.1, forward strand.
ATAGATCTACAAACCTTTTGAAAACATGTTTTCTTATTGTCATTATGGGTTATTCAGTGTAGTTTGATGGGTAAACATGGCAACTTTATGTATTTAAAATGAAATGTAAAACACAATAAAGTGTACGGAGAGTGAAGGCTCGGACATAAGTATAAAAATGAACAAAACAGTTTTATTCGTGGGAATAACCACAATCATAGTCCAAGGCAGCACAGTGCAATACTTTGTCTCTCTGTTTTCTTCTCTCTATATATTTTTCACTGCCTCCTTAGCTCCTTCCAGCAAGATTTGACCTCCTTCATCCCAAATCAGGTTCACTTGAATTTTATTTTATCCCTTTTATCTTGAACCCGGGAGTAGTTCCATTGCCAGGGCATAGCCTGCTGGAAGCACTTCTGTGTCAGTCAGAAGTCCCAATGGCCACAAAGCATAGTTCGCAATAACACCCCCTGGTGGCACCGAGGAGCACCCACAAAGCTTCTCCATGACACTACAACTCTCAGCATGTCCTACGGTTGTCCATGGGTGTACTAGTCCCCAGGGATGTTGCATCTGGCAGTTCAGGGGAACCTGTTCTTCCTTTAAGTTGGCCTCCCAGCCAGGTAGTGTTCCTTCAATGGATCCTGCCAGGATGCCAGCATACCCTTTCCTTATACAGCATCTTGTGCCCCGATCTCTGTACAGGCAGGGGACTTCCTGCCTCTTTTCAAGTCCATCTAAGTACTATCTATCTATATATATATATTGTAGCTTGTGGCCTTGGCCCTTGCCCGGCTGAGATGCCTCCATACTGGGAGGACCAGGGAAACAAGCATGACTGGAACGTTATCTCCCGATGGCAACCCCCCTGGACTGCAGCGGTGACTAGGACTCCCGCAGGGTTTCATGGGAGTTGTAGTTTGGTGCAACCCTGTTGGGATCTGTAGGCGCCACCAGGGGGTGTTGCAGCTGGAGTTGCTGAGCCCTTATGGACAGTCCTTCCGCCACACCCGGAAGTGCTGCCGGAAATGAATTCATCAAGCACCTGGAGCACTTATGGGTGCATTATAAAAGGAGCCAGCAGCCACTACTCCTGTGGCCAGAGTCAGGAGAAGGAGGATGAAGCTTGCTGTTGTTTTATTAGTGTGGCACCTGCATCTGTCTGTATCAGGTCAGGCGCTGGTATAGCGCCTTTGTTACTATATATATATATATATATATATATATATATATATATATATATATATATATATATGAATATATATATATATATATATATATATATATGAATGAATCTTTTAGTGCATGTGAAAATTATACTTAAAAGAGAGTTTAAACCAAATCTTCTGGAACCCAGGCCAATTTTTAACATAAAAGAATGGTCATGGGTAAAGTTCATACCATATCCTGACTCTGTACATGTATTTGCATTTAAATTTGAACAGAAAAGAAAAGCAAAAATATGGTCATTGGTGGGGTCCAGGGCATTCCATGGCACATGCATAGTCTTTCGCCTTTAAAGATGATATCTTCACCACTTGCTTTACTATCTAGCTGTATATCTATCCTATAGTTCCTCTGCTTAGAGTAGTGTGAAATAAAAACAGAAGTAAGATCTGCGCCTGATGGAAAGGCCATATGTGAGTGTTCGATGGTGGCAACTGCGAGATCGCAGCCTCCATTTGGGAGCAGCACTTAATTAGCTAATTGACTTAAAGTTAATTTAAAGTGGCTGTTAATTACAGTCTTGGGAGAGAAGGATGACAGAGCAGAGCTGATGACTTGAGGCGTCTGAGCACCAGAGGGCAGAGATTAGTTAAACTGATACTCACTACTTCTAGCCAAATTAACATTTTATTTATTTTAATAAGTAATGCTAAAATATTCATATGGACAAATATATACTTTTGTTTTTTTCTACATAACTTGGGCTCAGCCTTACTCATGCTTTTACCTTTACCAATGCATGTTTCTGAGCATATGATTTTATCTGTTTTGTGATCCTCTTAATTATTATGATTTTAGCAAAAGTAGGAGGATAATACTATAAGAAATTCCTCCCCAACACCAAAACCAAGATTACATATTCTAATCTATTTATTGGACAGTAATAGAATAAACAGAAACTATTAGAATTATCAAACAGAATCAACAAAGAATATACATTAATAAGAACCGACAAAAGAAAAAATATCTTTAAAAAAAACTCTCAAACAAAGCAGGAAGAAGGTATTAGGAAATTAGCTGAATCAAAAAGATATCCCAAACATTAACTCAAACAAAGAGAAATGAAGGTCAAAGCCACAGATCTTGAAACTCTTATAAATCGAAAAAAAAACAAATGCTCCAAGTATATTATATGGAGCTATTACAAAAATCAAGAACCATGTCAAAAATCTAAGACCAGTTAATCCATACTAAACAATATCATTTTAGAATTTCAGAAATACTAAAGAACCAACTCAAGGTAAGCTGCAGGCCAAAGGCACATAACTAAACTACCTATCAGCACCGAAAAGACATGTGGCAAGTAAGAGTCTTATGTAACTCCATTCTAATTACCCTAAGGACCGCAGTGCAAGAGAGTCCAAAATTACAAACAGATCCCAAAGATACTTTGACTGCTCCCACCCACTACTTTGTATTCTAATTAACTCATCTGAAGCCCCCAAATAAACAAAATCTGATTTAAAATCTTTTAAGAAATGCTTTCTCTTTTAATTTTAATTAAAATGAATCTGCCATGTCAATCAAATATGAAGCAGGTTGCACATAGCTGTCACCAACTACAAAATCATAGAGATGAAAATTCAACACAATTTACTGTTTTTTTCTTTACTTAATGTTATCATCTTGCTTCTTTCTGAAATACAGTTTGGTTTGGCTGGGGAGTATGAAACAGAGCTCAGAGAGCTCCCCTCTATTCCATTTGAATCTAAAACAGTTTAAAACCTGATTGACAAAATGACTGATTTCATCATCTTTATTACTGGCTTATTTTGGTTGTACCAGATCATTTTTCTCAATAAGCTCTGAATATCAGAAGGTCAGAAAATGATAGTATAAAAGAATGTCATTGTAACTGGATTTTATACACATAAGATACAATTCTTATAATATAATGGGTTTTGTTCATATTCAAAGTGACAAATTTAGATTTTGCTGTTTTATTGCAAATTTGACAAAACCTATTGTATATGTAGGCCTTCTTGATGTTTACTGCAAATTCCTCACTTGCATGAGAGTGAAAAAGTCCGATACACACACATGTTACAATGAACTCCACAGGATCCCAGGCCCAATCCCAGTGCCTCTAACACATTGTCTGGGGGTTGCTTTAACCTTTTAATCTGACGGATTTCAGGTAATCGGTTGAAGCCTGAAAGACTTGTCAAAATGGACAGGAGTGAAATGTGTTCTGGAAAAGCTTTAAAGCCAGTCTGTTGGAAGCCTAGTACAGCTTGTAATTCACATGAGAATCGACTTTGGACATGTGCAATAACTTTCTTGTGTTTTGAGAAACTGTAAAAATGTTAGCTGCTTTGCTATAAGACAGTAAGCTAGCTGTGTGAATTTAATTTGGGTGAGAAAGCTATGGAAAGAGGGTCTGTCTTTTATCAGAACCTTTTCCAAAATATTCAGTTTTCAGTTCAATGTTTAGTTTAGCTTTAGTTCAGTTGGTACTTTGTTGCAAAAATAAAGTGTTTGGTTCATTTGCTGCCTTTTTGACACTTTGAGAGGAGCCAAAAGTAGTTAAATGGAGCTTGCTATCTGCTTAGCTGCTGGACACTTTCCAATGAGCTCTTTTCTGGGAAGAAATTTTTCTTTTCTCTTTTTACGAAAGACTAGCTGTGCCCCATGGCTCCGCCAACATAGTAGTGGAAAACGACAGTGAGGAGGGCCTTGCCCAGCTCCCTACTCCTGATGTCATGCTTTCCCCTACCCTAGGACACCAGCCTGTGTCTTAGATTAGCGCAAATATATCACTCCTGCAAGCAAACTATGATTCTTAGCTCGATGAGAGAAGTTGCAAAATCAACCAAAATGTTCAAAGAAATTACAGAAAAAATCTAAATCCATGAAGTAGTTCTCTCGTTCACTAACTAAGTGGATGTAAGATACCCTCCAAGGCTGGAGCATGAGTGATTAGGGTCCTGCCCACCTCCCATCAGTCCAATGCATGTCTCTTGGATTCACGCAAATAAATCGGTACCACAAGCAAACTATGATACACTAGCCATGTGCCCCCAACTACGTTGTGCGTGTTAAAGTTGTCTGTGAAGGGCTCCCTGTTTAAACGCGGCTGCCAGTTGTGAACTGGGCCCTTTGTCGCACAGAATTATGATTTTTTATAAGGGAAACAAAATTAAAAAAAAAAAACCCTTGGATATTAATTCGATTGGAATGGCCTACTCAGAATCGCTGTCCAAATAGTAATTATGTGGTGGTATAGGAGCATTTCTGCTTCTGTCCGTTCACAGTCCGCCTTGTTTTCATGACGCTATCGTTTCCTCTCACGATGTCTTCTCAACCTTTCTCCAATCTCGCAGGTTGCTTTGTGGCAATCCAAAGAGTAAGGCAATATACACGGAAGCAATGGTTATAAAAGGGGGACACATAGGTATCCAGGCTCTTTAAAGCATAAATAGGGATCACTTCACTGACATGTAAGCAGAACTGTGAGATGTGCAGCACTCGCCAACTACAACGTAACAATAATAATTTCCGGAACGTGCTGTTACGTTGTCATTCATTTTACCCACTGTCTTTCTGTCATTCATATGTTACGCAGGCACGGACCTTTTATCTTCGGCAATCTCATTCTCTAACCAGGCCTCAGGAGCTAACCAGCGTAACACTACCCACCACCCCTTTCGTTATTCTGGCACATTATTGACATCCGTGAGTAACAACAACGTACTAAACTGGAAGGTGGTCTACGCATGCGTGGAATTCGCGGACAAACAAAGATCAAGATCTAAATGAAGATCTCTTTAGTTAATTTAAAGCACAACAATTTGTTTAGTTTGAATGTCTGTGTTTTAAGGTGTGACTGGAGTATTACAGACTTCAGTAGTATAAGCCTGGAGGAGATTCTTAATGCAATGCCTATGTTTTAGCTGTCTCTCTACTGCCATCTAGTGCATATTCTTCTAATTCATTCGCAGACAAACAAAGATCAAGATCCAAATGAAGATTATACAGTAATCCCTCCTCGTTCCAGACCCCCCCGCGATAGGTGAAAATCCGTGAAGTAGAAACCATATGTTTGTATGGTTATTTTTATATATTTTAAGCTCTTATAAACTCTCCCACACTGTTTATAAATATTCCCCGCAGAGTTATACAGCATAATCCCTTTGTATTCTCTTAGATATTAGGTAAGATTCATTGAAATTATGTATATAAACACACTGTTTATATACAGTAAAACCTAAATATTATTTTAAAGATATTGAGTGTCTCTGATATCGCATATGTTACAGCCATTATGATAGACAGGCCACCAGCAATAAATACGTACAATGCAAGAAAAATAGTATACAGTAAATGTGTGCCCAGTGACACTAAACGTACGTACATGTACTAAGTCCTGTAAGTAGAAAATTAATTATGGTTACTCACCAACAATGACAGGATGACTTGTCCGATAACAATGAGTTTAATTTTACTGCACAACAAAGGAGAGTGTTACAGCCCTTGTAAAGGAGCCACTTCAGGCGATTGTGTAGCACTGCCGTTGTTCTTCTCCTGGCAGTCTTCAATCCAAATCCCTAAAGCAGATTCCATCCAGACTACTGCCTTATTACATCCACTTACAACTCGTTTTGCACCATGGTTAAAAGGACACTGCGGCCGTTGATCTTATATTCCTTTCCTACTTTTTAAATAAAAAGAATCGTAGCCTTCAACAAATCCAAAACGTTTACCTTTTCGGCAATCGTTAACATCTTCCGTTTGTGCTTGGGCACGGCCCCTGAAGCAGTAGCAGATCGTTTTGGAACCATAATGAAGGGCTTGACTATGCACAAAGATAAACACAAAAGAGCACAACTCTTTACACAGCGAAACACGTTAATGCTGAATAAGCGAGATGAGACTTCCTGGTTAACACTGCATTCAGCACGCAGGAACTTAACTGCGTGCTCTGATTGGTTAGCTTCTCAGTCAGGAGAACTTAACTGCGTGCTCTGATTGGTTAGCTTCTCAGTCATCCGCCAATAGCGTCCCTTGTATGAAATCAACTGGGCAAACCAACTGAGGAAGCATGTACAGGAAGTAAAAAGACACATTGTCTGCAGAACCCGAAGCAGCGAAAAATCCGCGTTATATATTTAGTTATGCTTTCATATAAAAGATAGAGTGAAGCCGCGAAAGTCGAAGCGCGATATAGCGAGGTATTACTGTATATAGAGATAACGTGATGACAGAGTCGTAAAGTCAACTGGAATGTTCAAGCAAATTATAGAAACAATCTAAATCCATGAAGTAGTTCTCTCATTCGCTAGGTAAGGTACATGCCCCGAGGCTGGAGCGTGAGTTAGGAGGGCCATGCCCCCCTCTCATCAGCCTGCTGCATGTATCTCAGATTCACTCAAATAAATCAGTAACGCAAGGAAACTATGACACACATCGCAAAGAGAGAAGTTGCAAAATCAACCGGAATGTTCAAGCAAATTATAGAAAAAAACCTGATCTAAATCCATTATGTAGTTCTCTCGTGAAAAGTGGACAGACATACAGACAGACAGACATTGGATTTTATATATATAAAGATATACCAACTGGAAAATGTCATCTGGGACTGAATGAAAATGGCATTGACTCACACAGCTTGTATAATTAATTTTATTACTGTTTGCTTATTAGTTATTATGTAAATAAATATAATTTTAATTAAAAGCTTAAAATCAACGTCTCTGCCCAATTACTAATTACTAGTATTGCTTAGTGCGGGATTGATCATTGATTGTCTAGCTGTGCTCCCTTAAGGGCTCGTAGGATGCTTTGTGAACTTCTCTATTGGCGCTAAACTGGGTTGAATAAAGGAGTGAAGATAAAAGACAGTCCCAGACAGCGAGCAGCCTGCAATTAGAGGTACTGGGAGTTTTATAAGTGAGGTACAATAAAGACAGGGAGATAGGTAAGAGGTTACAAATAACACTTACATAGCTGGTTTTAACATTTTTTCCTATCTATCATTAAGAAAAGAACTTAAGAGGTTAGTTGGTACCTCTCGTGTTTGGTGCACGTCACAGGTGATCTGATAACATGATAACACACACACAAACGTCTTCATTTGCCAGGACCCAAGATGAGGGCATGTATCATAATTTACAATACTACAAATCAATAATTACCAACCAGCCATTACAGATTGGTAAACTTACAATGTACTAATGTACTGACAGTACTCCATCATTATACACAGAAGTGGGATATGGTGTCCCGCAAGACTCAGTACTGGGACCTTTACAGTTTTCACTTTACATGCTTCCACTGGGATCTATCATTAGGAAACAAAATGTTAATTTTCACTCGTATGCAGATGACAACCATTTATACCTTTTCATTTAGATCAAATGAAGTCTCTCCGATTTGTCTTTAATTAGTTGTATTAGTCAATTAAATGAGTGGATGGATGAGAACTACTTGTCTTTAAACACAGTTAAAAAAGAGATGTTAATTGTTGGAGGGAATAACGCTGATCACAACAATATTTTGTCATTATTTAACTCAGTTGGAATCACTATTAATTTTACTGAATCAGTCCACAAACTAGGCATTATCTTTGACACTAGCATGTCATTTAAAGTGCATATTACAAAGTTGTCCAAATCATGTTTCTTCCATCTTAAAAAGTTTGGGAAATTAAGGCGCTTCCTAAATAAACAGGATTCTGAGAAATTAATTCATGCATTTATTTCTAGTAGTATTGACTACTGCAATGCGGTGTTCACTGGATGTTTAAACTGTTTTTTATACAGCCTCCAGTTAATCCAAAATGCTGCTGCAAGAATTATTACAAGAACAAAAAATTATGAACATATAACTTCAGTTCTTAACTCCTTACACTTGCTCCTGGTGAAGCTTAGGGCAGATTTCAAAATCCTCCTGTTAACATATAAAGCATTAAATGGCCAAGGTCCGGCTTACTTGTCTGAACTTATCATAACTTACAAACCTGAGCGCACATTAAGATCTCAAGATGCCGGTCTGCTTATGATTCCAAGGATTAATAAAATAACAGTGGGAGGTCGAGCTTTTAGTTACAGGGCCCCTAAACTGTGGAATGGTCTGCCAGCTACTATAAGAGATGCCCCTTCAGTCTCAGCTTTTAAATCCCGGCTGAAGACTCACTACTTCAGTTCAGAATATCCTGACTAGAGCTGCTGATTAACTGTACAGACTGCATCTCTGTTGTTAGTCTTTAGAACTAAAACATAAGTAACATGATAGTTGTAATTTGTTACTAACCCTCACCTATTCTGTTTCTCTTCTTGGTACTCAAATGTGGCACTCAGTGCCACGGCCCACCTGCCAAGTTGTTTTGCCTACCAAAGGTAAACTCATCCCTGATGGAGGATCGCAGGAATCGTGGGGTAGAGAGGTCCTTTCATCGGATTGGCTAGCCAAGCAATGTTTCTGCTGTGGAATGGCCAAATGGGGGAGGCATCTTGATGGCTGAGGTCTCCAGGGGCCTCATGTATAAACGGTGAGTACACACAGAAATGTTGCGTAAGAATGTTTCCACGTTCAAATCGCGATGTATAAAACCTAAACTTGCCGTAAAGCCACGCACATTTCCATGGTACCTCATACCCTGTCGTACGCAAGTTCTTTGCTCAGTTTTGCAGACTGGCAGCACCCAGCGTCAGCAGTGCTACTGTTTCTGTGTGGTTATCCTTTCTTTTCTTGACACGGCTTTATAAATACACTGAAATTAACTGCATATTGTTTATTAGTTTAATGCACCTGATTGTAATTAACCAGTAACAATATAATGGTCCACGGAATGATCAAACTATTCCAAATACCATAGCTGCTTTAGTGTTGTTACTCTCACTGCACCTTATTTTACTTCTTTCAGCTGCTCCCATTAGGGGTTGCCACAGCAGATCATCTTTGTCCATATTACTCTCAATGCACCACTCGGAGCAGCTGATCGGAAAGAGAATTATTGGTATACAGCATCAAGCTCATGCTGCCTCAGTCATGCTTCCTATTTGAACTGTTTCTCACACAGCAAAAGCTTCAAACCTTTCCTGTACAGACCTCGCAGTTCAGAAAGAGTTTCATCCCAAGAGCTCTAAACGCACTTAATCAAATGCTCCTTTTAGAACTATTTGTACTTATAAGTAGAATTGCCTCACTGTAAACTTGCACTACAGTTATAATATTGCAAAACCTGAGCCACTTTATAAAGTGCATATTTACATATGATGACGATATAATTTTTACGATGAAATGCAGCAAAATATGATTATGATATAATTATATTATACAGAAAAAACTTTAACTTCATTTAAATAATCTATATTGTTAATAATTAAAGGTTGTTCCTGCCTTGCACTGAATGCATCACTGGGACTGGATAGAATAATTAAACATGTACTACGAAGATATTCAAATGTTCCTTAAAAGTTTTGAAGAATCGGCGTTCTAAGCTTACAAATGGCTTAACGTCTATTACAGAGCTGATTGTGTGGCGATTGGTTACTAGGAGAAAGAAAAGGAAGGACAGGAATTGGAGGTTAGTACGTTTGAAATAGACAGTACTGTAGGGCCGCCAAATCCCTGGGGCTGCCACGCCAATATATATTGAATATAATAGAGAAAGAGAAAATAACGACACAGCTAAAAACGCAGCGGCAAATTTTGACAAGAATTAAACACTTGTGTCATGAGCACAAGGCGGCTATGCAGTGTCCGCAACGGATGTGGCCATCCGCCGTCCATAAGATACTATATTGACATTGGCGGGCGAATGGGCCACCGATTCTTTCTCTGCCCAGGGCTGCCACGAGCCTATAGCCGCCCCTGAGTACTGCTGCAATCAAATTATTTCATCGAAGGTTGTGCACAATCACTGCGCCGTGTAACCCATGTTTAATAACATGCTTTAACTCCTATCATCATGAAAATGATATCACGTATACATCTAAGTATTTTAGTTATTCAGAGAGCTGTAATATCACGAATGTAATGGATTCTGTGTCCTGTCACAGGTAGAGAAAGCCAGTTTAAGAAGCATGTAGTGATTCACACATAGAGCACACAGAAGAACACATACAAAACAAAGCATTTAACGTGCTACTTTACTTACGATGTGATTTGAGAAATTAGTTAATTAAATGATTTTAAGATGAAGTTTATGATGTTCTACTTTAATGACAAAACAAACTACGTGATTAAAGTGGAAATTTCTAGAGAATTTTCTAAAGTTGACATTTCGTGCTTTTTCCCAACTGTGTGCCTTTTTTTTCTCTATACCCTAATAAGCTTTCATATGACACTCACACGGTGGGCTACGAATCGCCTATTCACGGTGACTTTGATATCTGACAACTTCTTTTTTATTTCGGCACTGTGCGACTTTGTGAAATTGAGCTTTCAAGATTCTTCGACACACTATGTCACTCGATCAGCTTCCTTTTGTTATTTACACCACTGTTTAAACCAACAAATAGTACGTTTTTCCTTCCCTCCATTTGGTATTTGCTGAAATTCTTCCATTTTCCCTCTTGCTTTTCCCTTTGTCTTTTCACAGAATGCTGAGCTTAAGGGCTATTTATATTGATTTGCTTATTCAAAGAGGTATAATTCTGGGAGGAGTTGGGGTGGGACAGGAGGCACGTGCACAAGCGTTACTTTTCATACTGACCAGGATTTATGTTGCGGAAGAACGCGGAAGTTGGCGAACGCACAGAATCTTGCATCTGGATTTTTCTGTGCGTAAGCACATTTCAGCTTTTGTGCTTACGTCATGTTATAGTGTGAATTCTACGCACGGCGTTATGCATGAGGCCCCAGGACTCTAAACAAATCCAAATCATATTATGTGATATCATCTACTGTTAAATTCTGGTCTGGTCTCCCATCAGTCTGTTGGCTTCAAAGGTACTTGTCCACTTTCCAAGGCTTTATACTGTTTTCTCCACGTGCTGGTCCCCCACTCAGGTGAATCATGCAATGCCAAAAAAGGCAAAGAGGATATAGTTTCATGCTGACTTTGACAGACAAAAATAGTATACAACAGTCCTCAGTCTGACTGCACTGTTTTCCAGTTGTCTCTATCTGTTTTGTCTTATATTAAAATTATTATTCTTTTTGACACCCATTGCACGCCCAACCTGCTGTGCACGAGCGTTACTTTTCATGCTGACCAGGATTTATGTAGCGGAAGAACGCAAAAGTTGGCGAATGCACAGATTCCTGCATCTGGATTTTTCTGTGCGCAAGCACATTTCGGCTTTTATGCTTACATCATGTTATAGGGCGAATTCTACGCACGGCGTTATGCATGAGGCCCCAGGTCTCTAAACAAATCCAAATCATATTATGTGATATCATGTACTGTTAAATTCTGGTCTGTACTTGTAAAATTTTTATTTTTATACTGTATTGAGGATTTGTTCTGATCTGTGTATTGTATTGTATTAACCCCCTTCTTTTTGACACCCACTGCACGACCAACCTACCTGGAAAGGGGTCTCTCTTTGAACTGCCTTTCTCAAGGTTTCTTCCATTTTTTCCCTACAAGGGTTTATTTTGGGAGTTTTTCCTTGTCTTCTTAGAGAATAGAGGCATGGGGGGCTGTCAAGTGGCAGGGCCTGTTAAAGCCCATTTCGGCACTTCTTGTGTGATTTTGGGCTATACAAAAATAAATTGTATTGTATTGTACTAATGTTGGAGTCAGAGTCAAATTTTTTCGGCTTCTAGCGTGGAAGTCAGAATATGTTTTTCAGTAACTCCATACCTCTAGTTAAAATTGTGCACTGAATACAATTAGGTCTTTTATTTTACTGTTCTGAACTGTACAATTCCATTCATGTTGTTTCCATCATTAGATGTTGTTTGAAATGTATTAAGTGTTCTTAAATGTGTTCTATTGGGATTATCCTGAACAAATAAATGTATAGTGGGACGTTGTTGAAACAGTCATATATTATATAAGGACAGGTAATACAGGTCCAGCAAGCTGGGTTTATATCAAAATATGCATGAAAGTGTTCATGTTCTATCCATGTCTTACTGATTTTTTTTCTGGGTAATTTAATTTCTTCACAAATCCCAAATATGATTTATGGGAGCCTGCTGAATGGACCGCAACCTACTGACATTATGGTCTGTCAACAAAGTGCTGGGTTGAGAGCTGAGTACTTTGTCTGTATTATTTCTTGTGCAAGCTTAACTAATTTACAACATTTCCTCCTAAAACTTTAATTTGTGTTGCCAATAAGGGGTAATGCAGTATTTATTATAGCTGTTGTCCTTTTAGAGAGCGTTAATTTTTTGCTATTATTCACCTGAACAGGCGCAAATAAGCTTGTGTTTGAAGAAGGGGTTTTAGTGTAGTGAGCACAGAAGAAGTGCAAGCAGATTAAACAGACTCCATGAGAAAGTAAGTAAATATTTAACCAAGGGCCTTGGGGTTAATAGCAAATAAATTAACAAGTTAAAAAAAAATAATAGAAATTAAGTCCTGATTTAGTCAGGTACACAAGATCTAGCTGGCATGCATCACTCTTGGAAGAAAGTGAGGGTAAAGAGTACATTTAAAGAGGTATTGTCAGGATAGTGGAATCAGGCTAGAATGGGGTAAAAAAAACTATTACAAATAAAGACACATGAAGACCAGTGAGAAGAAAATGTGTGAGTGGCTCTTCAGTACCAAATGCAGGCTCTTGGACAGGTTCAGTAGTTTATGAATAACTGCTTTAGTTCCTTTAAAGTTACATTTATTTTTTTAATCGAAAAAGGGTTACACAGTTCACTATCCAAATGTTAAAACAGATGTCAATATAACAGACGCCCTCTTTGAGGATGGATGTTTTGAAGGCTTTCTTCAATGTGGCCTGCACCTCACAGTGCGAACCTGGCAAAGCCAAAGTTAAAATCCTCATAGAAACACGCCCCACACTTCAATGAATTAAGAAGGTAAGCAGTTGTTTTTACTATGTGTAAGTTGCTCTTGTACTATTATTGGAGTGTTTTCTTTAAATTGGTAATGCCTCACAAGTAAATTACCACAGGGGCCACCACCATGAACTGCCCTCCATTCCATAAATCTGAAGGGTCTCCCAGAGTTCCTAGTGGTTTATTGTGAAAGTGCACTGGAGTTGATGAGTTCCTATACCTTTTACTGTGCTTGATGTGAATTTTTGTGATTTTGACCATACTGCTCTGTTTTTTTACTTCACCTCTAACGCACTTTGAATTACTTTTGTGTTATAGGTATTTCCATTTTTCTTTTTGTACTCTCACAGAGTGAGCTTTCTTTTGCACTTCTGAGTGTGAATAGGCCTTTTTATTTTTTATAAAGATTCTGTGAAGCGAAGTTTTGTGTCTAGCCAGGATTTTTAATGGGATATTTGGAAGTGCTTTTGAAATTTATTAGGTCTCTGGTGCTTTGAATTCACAGTGTAGGACACTTGGCTGAACACTGAAATAATACTCTGGTATCATGGAATATACAATAAATTATATATAATATTTTCACTAAGGATATAGATATCTTAAGTAGACAAATCACATGACACATGCTCTTTTTGTCAGCAAGAGAAAAATGGAAAAGATGTAGTAATTAAAAAAATAGGTTAAAAAAGGGGTATTCCATAATGTTAAAATCATCAGTTAAAAAAAATGCCAGTTCTAAATTAAAGATGTTCAAAGTAATGCAAGAAAATATGCAAAACCTTCTAGACTTAGCCATAGGCTTCTAACTGGAAGTAGCAGAATCCAACACATTTCACCGATTTTGAAAACCCTACACTGGCTGCCGGTTAGATTCAGAATCGATTTTAAGATTCTCCTCCTAACCTATAAGGCATTAAACGGTCTAGCCCCCGCCTATTTGAGTGTCTTGCTCCATTGTCACAATTCCCCTCGTGTTCTTAGATCCGCAGATCAGCTGCTCCTAACCATTCCCAAGGCACGTTTTAAAGCTCGTGGTGAAAGGGCTTTCTCCGTCTGTGCACCCAGGCTCTGGAACTCCCTGCCCTTAGTGGTTAGGCAAGCCGCTTCAGTCGCCAAATTCAAATCTCGCCTAAAAACGCACTTCTTCACATTGGCTTTTAATTCTTAACCTGTTTCATTTTCCACTTGCCTTTTGCTATTTTCTCTATTTTATTTGGTCCCTTGACCTGTTTTTAGTATCTCTGTTTTAATTCTCTCTTAATGTTTATTTTTAATATTTTGCTTTTAGTCCTGCTTGTTGTAACTGTACAGCGCTTTGGTCAGTTGTAATGCTGTGTTTTTAAGCGCTCAACAAATAAATATGGTATGGTATGGTATGGTATAGTGTGCTCCTGACTTTACATACTACATAGCGATTTTAAACCACCAGCACAAATAAGGATTAGAAAGTCATGAAAGTATTTGTATGTATAATGCATATAATAAAGAGTAAAATATTTTAATAATAAATCGCATTTTACGTCATTAATTCTTTTTTAACAGTCCATATATAATACAGTGGAACCTCGGTTCACGAACGTCTCGGAACATGTCCAAATCGGTTTACGACCAAAAAGTTTGTAAAACTTTTGCATCTGTTCACGACCACAGACTTGATATACGAACAAGCCAGTTTCCCTTTCGGTTTGTAAGCGCTGATGATTTCCGCACATGTTCAGTCTCTCTATGTGCATTCCCTGTGCAGAGAGAGAGAGAGAGAAAGAGAGAGAGAGACACAAACACAGACACACGCGCGTGCGAGAGAGACGCACACACACAGACGCATGAGCGAGAGAGACACACACACACACACAGACACGTTCGAGAGACATACATACACACAGACGCGTGCAAGAGACATACACACACACAGACATGAGTGCGAGAGAAACACACACACACAGATGAGCGTGAGAGAGATACACACATACAGATGCTCGCGAGAGAGAGACACACACACAGACGCGTGTGAGAGAGACACATACACACACAGACACGCGTGAGAGAGAGAGAGACGGCTGGACGCATAAGGCCGAGAAGGCAGTTAAAGAATGCACCAGGCTTGCTTTTAAAGAGAAATCCGAGCATTGTTTTAACCTCGTATTTAATGAAGACTTTTTTCTATTGGATTTTAACCTCCACTTCACTTCTGTTTACAGCGATTGGTTCATAGCGTGCATTGTTGCAATGTTACTTTTCATGGTGGTTTATTAAATTATTTTCAAATGATAATTTTTTCCCCTGTGCTTAAAACTCTTTAAAAAAGTGGTTTTTAGTGAGCGTTTCGTAGCGCTATAGCGCAAACTCTTACAGTGTTAGTTTTCTCTGTTGTTCAAGGCTTTCTCAGTGTTATTCGATGTTTTTACATTTAGTTTACTATTACACTGTGCATTCTATGGTATGATTAACTATATTTGTGCTTAAAAATCTTTTAAAAATATATATTTACATACAGTTTGTATGGTCTAGAATGGATTAATTGTATTTACATACAATCCTATGAGGGAAATTACTTTGGTTCACGACCAAATCAGTTTACGACCAGAGTTTTGGAACGAATAATGGTTGTGAACCGAGGTTCCACTGTAAATATATTGTATATGCACGGGTTGAGTGTCCCTATCCCAAAATGCCTGGGACCAGAACTATTTTGGATATATTCAGATTTTTGAATATGTGCATATGCAGTATACATAATAAGATATCTTGGGGATGGAACATAAGTTTAAACACAATATTTATTTATGTTTCATATACACCTTTTCCACATAGCCTGAAGGTAAAATTATTCAATATTTTAAATAACTTTGTTCACAGTAGCACCAACAGAACACCTGTATCAGCTATTAAACAACCGCAACAACAAACAGCAGCAGGATTTCAGTCTCCACCTGGTGACGTATTTTGTGAAAAAGGTTACTGTACACAGAACTTGTATTCCTTTTAAGGCTGTGCTGTACAGCACTTGAATTGCACCGCTCACTCCCCTTGGAAGTGCCCACAGCTGTTATTGTGCCTTTCACCCTTTGGGAAATGCACCTGTGGTTCCTAAAACTCCCCTGGGGAACCCCCAATAGCTTTGCCCCTGGTTAAACTGCACAAATCCTATCCCCTGTAGTGCACCAAAATCAAAGACTTGATAATTATGCTTGTCACATTTGCTTCTGTTCCTGGCACACTAGAAAATTCTCCCTATCTGTAAAAACTGATGGGATGAATTGATTGGCTGGTGATAATGCCTTATTTGCATAAACAAGTGAAGATACGGAAACAGGTATCATGGGTAAATGATTAGTGATAAACTTTATACTTCGGTTTAATTGAATTTAGTAATTATATTGGAGTATTTTAGATTATTTCAAGAGCATAAATATAATTTATATGGTTACAGTACATGGAGCTGCTTAATAAAATTAGATTTATTGTCAGCACCATAATTGTAAGCTACTGGCAGGATTTTCAATCATGTGAAATAGAAACTAGATTTGATGTTTTTACAGAAATGTGAAATTCATAAGGGAAAAAACAGAAAGAAAGCTGGCCAATACAACCCACTTGCCATTTTTTTCTGCAATGTCACGCCTCAAACTTGCATTTTTCAGAGAGAGTTTCATCGGAGATGATTCCATGCGCAATTCACAAATGTTGCGCACAGTAAAGAATTTAATGTCATCATGTAGTTAGCATTCATGTTTGTTTATTAGACCCCATCTGTCTAATTGCTATTCATTTTTCAGATTTAGGATAGATATCAGTACACGGTAATAATTGGTTTTGAATCACTTGCAAAATAGAATACAGACACACTTAATTGCAGTGGATTGCAAAGTCAAACATCGTCACTTTTTTCTACCTTGCTCCAAGATACATAATTGTTAAGGTTCACAAATAACTTTATTTGTATTGTTATCTCACAATATTAAAAAATGTGCACGAAAATAAAGCTTTTAACAAACTGCCACCTGAGATGATTGCCTTGTCACCTCACCGAGTGCACAGGCACTGCTGATATCTCATCCATGGTGGATTATTCAGTTACTGCCTTTTCTTTGAAGTTCCCTTTCACTCTGTAAAAGAATGCGCAGATTCTGAAAATGAACAGATGAAATATAAACTGAAAGATCGACAGTGAGAGAAGGACCATTAAGGTAGACGTACATAAGAATATATTGTGAACTGTTTATTAAATGGTGTGAAGCTCAGGGCATGTACAGATGCCCTAACCCAGACACAGACAGACTAAGACACAAATTCCCACCCAGCACACACCTCTATTTAAATGTCGGGGCACTTCCTTTGCTCTCCACAAGAACACAATGTCCAGAACAAATAGCACAGTATAAATCAACAAAGCATAGCCCTTTTTGCCTCCACTCCTGGCCCTCGGAATAGTGGCTGCTGGCTCTTTTTATAAGGCACCCGGTAGGTGCTCCAGGTGCTTGTTGACTTACTTCCGGCAGAACTTCCTGGTGTGGCGGAAGTGCTGCAAACAAGAGCTCAGCAGTTCTCCAAATCATGCTCCAAACTTGTGGCACTGCTGCATGCCAGGTGGGCTTCCCTCTAGCGCTCTTGGGGAGTTAATGGTCTGGATATGCTCTCCCTCCGGACCTTCCATTATAGGGGCATCCTGGCTGGACCAGGGCCCCGGCCATCCACCACAATTGTTTTTTGTTTTTTGTCATTTTGGTAAATCACCAATAAACCTAGTATTTACTGTGTATACTTGCATATAAGTCGGGTCTTGAAACCTGAAAAATTGATCATAAAATCTGACCACAACTTATACACCAGTTCAAAAATATGACACGTAATTTTTTTTTTTTTTTTACATCTTTTTGCTTCTTCCAATCTTGCACCAGTTTCTCAGACAGATCAAATTTTATTGCAGCAGCGCAGTTACCAATTTCTTTTGCTACTTCAACAACTTTTAATTTAAAATCAACTTCATTCAGTATTTCTTCTGATCAAATGCTTTATCGTAGATAAGAGATGCTCTTACGATAAAGGTGTATGAGGGTGTGAGATGCAAAAAAACACAAAACAGTGCAAACGTCACTTTGGAATAGTTCAGGTATTACCGTGTGGTCACGTAGGCACAATATATAGAAAAAAAGGTAGTGTGCTCTGTGGTTACTCTCTCAGGTGAACGTTAGAATATCATAATCTCTTGGACCAATAGCGTGAGTTTTCCGCATTTGACTTATATAACCGACGTTATAAAATGCCGGAAATTATATGTTAAAATCAAGCCTGAGTTATCCACAAGCATATACGGAAACCACAAATTCTTTTAGCAGCCATAAAGGCTGTTAACTGATCATAAAGGAGACTGTATTCAGATAATTGTTTGCAATTGTTTTTTCTGTCTTAAGGTGTCTTATAGCATTGTGTTCTTTTTACACAAAATTTTGTAGCTTCATTGTGGCTGAGTGTAGGAATGACAGGCTGCCAAAAGAAAATTTGGGATGTCTCTCAGGTAGTCCCGTTTAATAAATAACAAAATTAAACAAAAGAATACATTGCTTAAGCATTATTGCCCTTGCCTCTGGGCTTCCAGGTACAAAAGTAAAGCTCGGCTTCTAGCTGTGGATTAGGGTCAGTTTGCTCCTGAGCTTCGTCCGGTGGGTCACTCTTGCCAGAATAGCACCTTCTTCTGAGTTCTTACGGATGGGGCACTGGAAAGGACAAAGTCAGGTGCCTTTACTAGGCATTTTCTTTGGTGCTGCAGTGAGAGAAGAAGAAGACAGCGTTAGTGTCCCCCACTTGTCATGGCGGGTTATTACATACCTAGACAGAGCCATTAAGATCCTCCGATTCGCATGCATGACAATCTATTCAAACCTTTTAACATTCATTAACAGGGTGTCACTCGCTTAGTGATGCTCCTTTGTATGTAGACTGGGTTTCCAGTAAAATGAAGAGTCACAGTGAGCTGGATTTGTATCCATTGTCTTGACAGCCAGCAGTAAAACCAGTAGAGAAAAATTGCCAGTTGGATAGCATGGGAAGTTAATAGTTAAAAGAAAATTAAATTATACAACAAAAAAATTGAATCTAATGTAAAACCATTTGTATACACTGTAACTCACATAGATACTGGTGATTTCCATTTAGATTTAAATGACTTCTCTGTGCTCACATTTTTGATAAGCTTTTTTTTTAAATCCTTATGTGTTCTTTTATTCTGGGGAAGGCACCAATGCTCAGTTAGTAATATATGAAATCAGCAAGGCTTAGAGATAAGAAAAAAGACTGCAGGAAGGCAATAAAAATGTAAACTGAATACTGGGAGAACAGATGCTTGCATTAAGCACATAGAGCCAAACCTTCAAAAATTAAAGAATTCCTGCTGACTTTAATCCCCCCCGCAAACATTTATATTAACAAATTGATATGGCATGAAGAAATGTTTTACTTTATTATTTCTTAACTCAAGAAATAAAAAAACACATTTGAGCTATAACCTTAGATGTCAATGAGACATCATTCTAAGGTACTGTGCAGCAACTGAATGAAACAAGTTTTTATGATAATAAGTTGAGAAGCAATAAAGAAACTATATTTACAGATAAACAGATGTTATAAACACATTAAGACTTAGCATTTTCAGTAGCACATTCTACTCACCCTTCAACTGTTGTTCATTTTCCAGTACTTAAATGTCATTTTCTCATGCTTTATTGTTTATTCCTTTACTATGCATCAAAATAAAGATAAAAATAAAGCTCTTCTTCATTTACAAATTTACACATGTTGAAGGAATTTTGTTGTGTAAATAATATATTGCACAAAAATGCCAATTGTCAATGCAAATTTACCCAATAAATTGTTTGCATGTGACTTTTATTGTACGTTCTGTTGGAATAATTTCTCAACAAAGACCAGAAACATAACGTATAATATGCTAGAAAAACCTGACAAAAGTCTGCCTAATGTCAGCATATAAGAAATATGGTTTCCCTTTGTAAGCTTAAAAAGTCAGACTTTGTTTTGCAGGTTTTCCACCTGATTTAAAATTAGAACTTTTGAACTTTATTTGCCTCCAGGCATAAATTTGGCTTTTTACGGAAGCACTTTAAATCAATAAATACATACATACATAGATAGATAAGTAAGTAAATAAATAAATATACACAATGCTATGTTCTTAACACACACCAGAAAAAGAAAAAGAAAGAAAAGAAAACTTCTGACTTGCCAGTCCCAGTCCCTATGCACCTAAAATCTGGAATAGCTTACCAACAGAAATTCGCCAGGCTAATATGTTGGAGCACTTAAAAAAATTGCTAAAAATGTATTATAAAAACATACTATTTAACATGGCTTTCTCATAGCTACATTTTAGTTTAACCCTGATATTCTGTGTATGCATTTAATTATCATTATCATTCATGGTGGCTATGAAATCTGTACTAACCCCTGCTTTCTCTGCCGTTCTTTTTCCAGTTTTCTGTGGTGGCGATCTGCACCGCCACCACCCAATCAAAGCACCATGCTGTCCCTACATTGATGGAATGGAACCCCTGCAGATTTTGTTTTTTTTTTTCTCCAGCCATCTGGAGTTTTTTTTTTTTTCTGTCCTCCCTGGCCATTGGTCTTTACCGTTATTCTATGTTAATTCGTATTGCGTAATTTTATTTTTATATTTTGTCTTGTTTCTCTTTCTTCATCCTGGTAAATCACTTTCAGCTACATCATTTGTATGAAAATGTGCTGTATACATAAATATTGTTGTTGGACCCCCAAGTACTTGTAGGAGTGGTTCACCTCTAGATCATCTGTTTGAATAGTGACCAGACGTAGATGCTCTTTAAAGCATTGAAAGTCAATTAACAGTTCTTTGGTTTTGCTGATGTTAGGTGCAAATAATTCTCTTTGCACCATTAAGCAAAGATCTTCACCTGACTCCTATGCTCTATCTCATCCAATTTATAAATACATCCCATAAGTGCAGAATTGTCTGAGAATTTCTGCAAGTGACATGGCATGGTGTTATATTTATAGTTGGAAGTGTACAGAGTAAAGAGAAAAGGAGACAGGAATGTTCTTTGCGGTGCTCCATTGTTACTCATGTCCACATCGGAAACACGGTGCTTAAGTCTCACAAACTGTGGTCAGCCTGACAGATAGTCCATTATTCAGGACACCATAGCCTCATTCACCTACCTACCTTGGAGTTTCCCCTTAACAGGGATGGCAAGATGGCATTGAAGGTGCTGGAGAGATCAAAAAACATAGCCCTCACAATTCTGCCAGCTTTGTCCAGGTGAGAGTAAGCCTTGTGGAGCAGACAGATGATTGCATCATCCACTCCAATCTTTGTCTGATATGCAAACTGCAGTGTGGTGGTCTACCACAAGAGGATTTATATAGACTAGGATCTCTCAAAGGTCTTCATGATGTGAGATGTGTCACTGCTCTGTAGTCATTAGGTGAAGAGGTGCCTGCCTTCTTTAAAAAATGGACAATGCAGGATTTTCTCCTCAGCAGCGGCACTTTCTGGAGCCTTAGAGACCGACTGAACAGGAGAACAGACTGTTGTCAATATGCATGCATCTTATGTCAAGCTTTATACTTCTTTGTCCTTTCAGCCAGTTTTGAAGTCAAAGCTGATAAGGGATTAGCTGACAAGTGAGTGGATAGCTTCACTTACCATCACCACCTAGCTACTACAATGCAGAAGCCTTTACAGAAGCTCGCAGAAGAGTTATTTCGTTTGGCTCAATGTTCCACTTACTTACGATCCGGAGGATGACATGCCTTCTATTCCTGATCTGAATAACCGTTGACGATATATTCCTGATTCGACTGTTCCAATTTATAACCGTCGACTTTACATCCCTCTACCACCACTTCCTGAAAATGCAAAGAATGTGCTGACGAAGATGGGCCCTAACGATGACCCAGAGATGTCCCTAATAGCCTTCGAGCAATTCGCAACCGTGCTGGGGTGGGACAAACGACAGTGGGCCGTTATAATCACACTCTTTTTATCTGGAGATGCTCTTTATTCTTTAAGAAATGTGCCTAGAGATAAGCTTGCCGATTATGTGTTCCTGAAGGAACAAGTTGTGTTACGTAAGACTGTGACTTTTTTGGCTAAAGGTTTCACACTAAATGACTGGAAACTGAACATGGATGGCCCAATCCGTGCGCAAATTCAAGATTTAATACATAAAGTGCACTGCTGGTTTGAAGGAGACGTGATGGAACGAGTTGTAGAAAAGTAGTAATGAATATACTACTGAACGGTATACCTACAGTCATTCAAGATGAATTTCTGCGTCATGATATTGAATCATTAACGATTATGTACAGATGAATGGAGGGTTTACAATCCACTTGAAGAAAGAGTGGTGGATTTGGTGCTGCTTTACAACTTGTGAACGAACGTCCAGGACATTCTCATCACTTCGATCGACGACAACAACACTGACAAGCTGCAGGACTGGAAAATCGAATGGAGTCAGGTAGGCCTCTGGGGAATCCAGTCTTAAAAGAGATGCCTATCTCTGGGGAAACGGCAACAGCAGGCCAAGGAAACCGTGGACGTCACAGAGGATATTTCGGAAGTGGAGCCGACCGTAGATGTTTCCGTTGTGATCAACTAGGCCATTTGGCAAGAGAATGTCACTTGTCTCTAGCTGGCCGAGGTTTGTTGCTCAAATATTACATATTCTTCGGATGGAAAAGATGGATTGTTAATCCCAGTGAAATTGGTGGGCAGAGAAATCTCAGCATTGTTAGACTTGGGAAGTGACCTTTGTATCGTGAGACGAGACTGTCTTGATGAACGATGCCTTAGAGACTGTGGGACTGTAAAAATCTGCTGTGTACATGGTGATGTTAAAGATTATCAGACATTACTTCTTCCTTTAACTTATAGGGGTCACCACTTTAAAGTTTGGTCTGCCGTTTCAGACTTGTGCCCATGGCTATTACTCATAGGACGGAAAATGCCCTTTTTCCTAGACTACTTAATAAATGTCGGGGACCAGTAGTTCAGTCCACTATTGAACTTAGTGTAGAAGAAGAAAACCAAGATGAAGAACAGGTAGCGGCTGGGGAAAATCTAGAGCCCAATTTAGATATTGAACCCGATCTCTCCAGTGAGACGGAGGTCATCCCCGACAATTTTCCAGAATGGCAGGCTGGTCCTTCTACATCTTCTCTGATTGCAAATGCCTCCGAACTAAAAAAACCGAGCATTAACGAACAATCAGATTTTGTGTGTTTGCAGCATACTGATAGCTCATTAGAATATGCATTTAAACAAGCTCGCTCTGCCAATGACTCTTATTACCAAGAGCGTGATTCCGGGGACGTGAAAACCCCACACTTTATAAAAAAGGGCGGTTGCCTTTTCAGAGTGATCTCAAACCATTTAAAGGGAGAATTTATTGAACAGCTGGTTGTACCTGAAGTACATAGGGAAACTCTTTTGCATCTGGCACACTCTCACATCTTGGGAGGGCACCTCAGTGCTGACAAAACCAGGGAGAGGTTATCAAAACGATTTTATTGGCTGAATATAGGAAAAGATGTTGAACGGTTTTGTACTTCATGTCCTGACTGCCAGATCGTCTCCGCTCATAAGCCTCCTCGGGGCCCCCTTTTGTCCTATGCCCATTTTCGAAGTTCCCTTTCAGCGGGTGGGATTAGATATGGTGGCCCCTTTACCTAAGACTAAGAATGGGTACCAATATTTGCTGGTGTTGGTTGACTATGCAACACGATATCCTGAGGTTATTGCCCCGAAAAAGGCCAACTCCTCAGCTATAGCCAAAGCTCTGTATGATATTTTTACTCGTGCTGGTATCCCTAGAGGAATCTTAACTGATCAAGGCACACCTTTTACTTCTCGCGTGATGAAACAATTGTGTGACAGCTTTGCTATTAAGAAATTGAATACCACTGTTTACCATCCACAAACGAATGGTTTGACTGAGCGATTTAACAAAACTTTGAAACAGATGATCAGACAAGTTGCTCATAATGATCCCACAACCTGGGACTCTGTCCTGCCTTTTGTTTTGTACGCGGTGCGGGAATCACCACAGGCGTCTACTGGCTTGAGTCCGTTCGAGTTGTTATTTGGCAGGTGGCTGCAAGGCATCCTGGATGTTGTACGAGAGGAATGGATAGGAAACGAGACAACAGCTCAAGGAGCAAGCTTTGCAGATCGCGTAATTTAATTGCAAGACAGAATTTCTATGCTTTCCTCTATTGCTGAGGAGCATCAACAACGAGAACAGGAAACTCAGAAGCCTCTTTACTACACAGTAAGCTCCGTGAATTCAAACCTGGTGATCGTGTTTTGGTATTGGTTCCGTTCGACCCACACAAATTCTTAGCTGAATGGCAAGGCCCTGCCATTATTGAGGAGCATATGAGTCTGGTAAATTACAAGGTTAGAATACCAGGCCGGCGCAAACCATTCCAGGTGTTACACATTAATCTCTTGAAGGAATGGCACGACTGACAAGAGGTTAACATTTACTTGGCTGCTGTTTCTCAGACCAATGTTGCCATTGGTAACGATCTTACTGACACGCTCTTTGATAGAACAGAACACTGATGTCTTTTCAGACTTACCAGGCAAGACTAACATTACAAAACATAAAATTACCACTGAACCTGGTGTTCGCGTACAGATGCGACTGTTCCAGAATCTGGAAGCGCGACAAAATATTGTATGCGAAGAGGTAAAAAAGATGCTGACATTAGGTGTAATTCGTCAAACTAAAAGTGACTGGTGCAGCCCAGTCGTATTAGTCCCAAAGCAAGATGGTTCAGTTTGCTTCTGTATCGATTTCAGATGCTTGAATAAGGTCTCTAAATTCAATGCTTATCCAATGCCCCATTTCGATGAACTGTTGGAAAAACTGGGTTAGGCGAGCTATATCTCCACGCTAGATCTCACGAAAGGTTATTGGCAGGTGCCTTTAGAGGCTAGCAGTTGTGAGAAAACAGCATTCGCGACTCCTGATGGACTTTATGAATTCACAAGACTCCCGTTTGGTCTTCACGGTGCACCTCTAACTTTTCAGGGTATGATGGATCAGATCCTGCGTCCTCATTCTGAATATTCCGGGGCATACCTTGACGATGTTGTGATTTTCAGCAATGATTGGCAAATACACAGAGCGGCTTCAAGCTGTTCTTGAAAGCTTGAGACAGGCTGGCCTCACTGCTAACACTAAGAAATGAAAACTGGGCATGTCTGAGACTCATTACTTAGGTTATTCTATGGGCAAGGGTTTACTTAGGCCACAATTAAGGAAAATAGAAGAAATGCTTGCTTACCCGAAACTAAAAACACAGAAACAGGTACACGCTTTTCTGGGGCTTGCTGGTTACTACAGAAGGTTCATTCCAAATTTTGCACATAGAGCTGCTCCTCTTACAGAACTTACTAGAGGCAGGAAAAGCCGACCTATCTTGTGGACAGGAAAATTGCGAACGTTCTTTCAGCGATTTAAAAAAAGCATTGTATTCTTACCTGGTTCTAAGGAACCCAGATTTCACAAAAGATTTTGTCTTGCAAACAGAGGCAAGTGCATTTGGTATTCGTGCAGTCCTGTCACAGATTTTTGATGAGGAACAACATCCAATCACATATTTGAGTAGGAAATTACTTCCTAGGGAACGTAATTATTCTACAATTGAGAAAGAATGCTTGGCAATTAGGTGGGCTGTAGAAGTACTTCGCTATTACTTGTGGGGACGAAACTTCACTTTGGTAACTGATCATGCTCCACTTCAATGGTTATACCGACAGAAAGATACAAACTCTCGCCTCATGAGATGGTTTCTGGGCTTACAACCTTACAGTTTCACAGTAAAACATCGACCAGGTTCTGAACACGTCAACGCAGACGCATTATCTCGACTACATGAACCTGAACCTGGTACAGAGAGTCGCTTGATTCACGAGAATGTGAATAAAGCTGAGCGGGAGGGTGTGAGCTGGAGGGGTGATCACACCTCAAGAGGACACAGATGCCCCTGGGAATACCCCTGAAATACAGTCTACCTTCACACTGCTCCTTACCCTTCTCACTTGCGCTATAACGTGTAATAAAACCCTCGCGCGGTACGCTTACTTAAAAGCCTTGTGCAGCGCCTGTCAGTTTTGCTATTGATTTGTTTTTGCTTTCTCTCTCTCTTAGACTGCCCCTGCTCCTGACACGTACTCCTTTGAAAAAGAAGATATGCACGCTTACCTTTAATTGATAGACGAAACTGTCACCTCTGTCAAGGAGCAAGTTTGAAGAGACAAATGTCTGTTTGCAGTGTTTGAATAAAAAAAATCCTTCTTGTTTCTACGACCTCCTGTGTCTCTGTGCAAATCTGTGACCCAAGCGTGACAATACCTTATCGGAGGTTCTGCCCATCCAAAAATGAAAACAGTGAAAGGGTAAATATCCAGAGGTAAAGGATACAAGTAACAAGCTCATCTGGAGGAAAGGATTTAGACCTAGCCTGACTTCATATGATGAGAAATGTTCTATTGTTTTCATATATATTGTTTGAACTGTTATATCTCATACTGAGTTATTGCAAGTTCAGGTACTGTGAAATTTTGGGTACTGAGGACAACTCACTTAACACCTTTTATTTCTGATATCTTTTTAATGCTGGATGGGTTTCATCAGACTGAGAGGATAAAGCAGGAGAGGGGCTGGAGCTTTTTGCTAATGTGCAATTTTGAAAAAGGAAGCATACTACAATTCAAACTAAAATGCATGATCAAGACTTTTTGTCCATGTCACTGCTCCAGAAAGAAAATTGCATCATCCTGGCTGAGTCAAAAATGATTCACTTTGTGCTGATGTTTTAATGATGAATCATTCTGAACACTGGGAGTTCAAAAAAGGAATCAGGAGTTTATTAAGCAAATTCCATTTGTGGACGCTACAAGCTGGACCCGCTCTATCCAAATATTAATGACTTTAAATATAAACCTGTGGCACAATCTGAACAGGTCTGACCTCATGTTGCTGTCACCTACAAGCCCATTATTGATAGCAGCAGCTCACTGTTATCCATGCCAGAGGGTTTTATGCATGTTAGGAGTGGAGGGAGGCGGGATTGATGATTGATTTTATTATATTCATTTATTTTTCTTTTTTTTTGAGATTCTTTAAAATTGTAATTTCCCCTTGGAAACAAAAAAAGTATAAGCTAGCTGAGATATAAGTATAATTAAAATATTATAATGTCATGCTGATCTTTGCCGGAGCTGGCCCAATGGGTTCTCTCTCTCTTTACATTGCTCTTTTAGTTAGGTCATTTTTGTTAGAACTACAGCTTGTTGTTGCTGTTGTGAAAGAAAATGTAACTGCTTGCAAGCTATTAAATGTTAAAAGCTGTTTTGCTATAACGGTAGGTTATTCATACAAACGTCTCCCATAAGACGGGTTGCAGTAAACTGACATAAGACAACTTCCTTCTTAAGGAATGCATCTGTTAGACACCTGGAAAGATGACTTTTCCTTCTTTGGAGCCCCTCTTGACACGTACACAAAAAAGAAACGGTTGGCCGAATTGATGAAATGCTTAGATGCTGTTTCATAAGTAAGGGGGATGGAAGAAAATGAATATTAAAAGCCAATTGCAAAGCATGAATCCATGTACTCATCTGTGACTGAATAAAGACTGATTGATTGAACTATTCATGTCTTCCTCAAGGTTTACTTCCACGCTGTAGTCTTTGGAACTGTTGAGTGCTGTGTTGTCAGGCAGTGCAACAGGGATGTTAAGTGCTGAACTGAGTTGTGATGCAGCAGGGCTGGTAACTGCAGCACTCTGGTGAGGTGATCTGTCCATCATGTGTGGGCAGGTGAACCTACCCGTGTACAGCTGCAGATCCTTTAGCTGTCATCCTTCACTAAACTGTTTCTGCAAATGAGGTTCCAGGACAGAATCTCAGCTATGAGCCTCTCCTCCATGGCTGCTCTGTAACACATTTATGATCTTCCTCATTTTTTTCCCTTTTTTCAGCCCTTCCTCATAGTGCACACCTGAGGTGAACTTGATCTACCATACTTTTCCCCAGGTCAATGAATCCGAAGCTCTGCCAGCAGTTGCACATCCAGACCAATGGACCTTAGCAGATATAGAAGCAAAGATGGAGCTGCAGAGTTATCAGTCTCTCATCTTTTTGTCCTTCCTGTCATGATGTTGAAACTGGCATTGCAGATCCTGGATGTCAGTCACAAAACTCACCAGCAACTGCTCAGAGGAGCCCAACAAGTCTATTTTTGTTCTCCTCATCATTTGGTGCCTTGTTAAATCAGACTGTAGCTGTTCTTCTCGTCCCAGTTCCTGACACCATTGTAGTGCTGCACCAGTGCTTAAGCAATGGATTCTCACTCCTTTACATTGATTGCTCTTTTAGGCAGCTTACTGTCCTTAGAAAGACTGCTCACTGTTGTCGCATTAATTGCAATATTTAATATATCACTTTGGCAGGCTTGTCATTTTTGTAGGCTCTTCTGCAGCTGGGTGGAATGGTGGCTCTGAGGCTAGGAATCTGCATTGGCAATTAGAAGGCTGGCGGTTCAAATCCCCCCACAAATGATTCCACTCCATTGGGCCCTTGAGCAAGGCCCTTTACCTGCAGTTGCTTTGTCCTGGGTATGACGTTAACCTGCATCCAGCCCTGCAAGGAGGTCCTCCAACTTACAGGGAAAACTTGGGGGTTGGTGGCAGGACTGGCACTCTGGCCACAGTAAAAAAAAAAAAACCTTACACTGTTTCAGTGGGGTGCTGAGGTGTCACCCGCTGCACTCAGGTCCCAATCCAGGTGGTTTGTTGTGTGGTGGGTATGGCAACATGCTATCGGTACATGCTCCCAACCTTCAGCAACTAGCTTATTTGAATGATATAATGCCAGCTTGTACTATTGGTGTCTCATCCCCAGGCTGATGCAACTAGTTAGTGTCGCTATATGATAGAAATAATGGTTTGATTCTGAATGTACAGATTCCTGCATTAATGCTTAATTGCATCAAACTTTGCCATTGAACTTAGACTGCAGCACCATACTAGCCTGTTCTAAGCTGAACCCAAAGCAACAGCTTCTGCTCTCTTAGAAGATCAACTTAAAACATCTGTTCCTATAGTTTAAGCAAATTAGTACTGTGGAAAATAATTTGAACCCTGGCTTGGTGTGCATCCAGCATGAGATGAAGATGTAGAGTCTAAAGGTTGAACTGACTTTATTATTTCCTGGATTAGTGCCAAATCTTCTGTCCTACTAAGCATATACTAATGAATAAGTATGAAATATAATGACCCTTTAATGAGATATAAGAATGTTATGTTGCAATTGAGCTTGAGTATTAAAGAAATGTTTGGATAAGAGTAGCAAAGAACATTTAAGTTGGCTGTAGCAAATAAGTTTGCATTAAATGTTATGTTTTAAGGATTTAGGGATGTGGCAAAACTAAGCAGCTTTAAAATAGTTTAAAGTAGCAAAAGTGGTTCTCTAGTGCACTTGTTGTGACACTTGTGGTTTAGTGAATTTTCTGCTAGACAGACAGGGAATTTGTAGTTAACTGCGTTCTCCTGAAATAAACCAACTGTGCAACAACTATTAAGCCAGTCTGTGCCAAACTGCTTAAAGTTACATACATCTTGTTCTTTGGAGCTGATGGACTACCAGTAAACTTAGTGGACCTGGGGCAGTTAGGACCATACAAGTTAATTCTATTCTGCCATATCCAGTTAGCAACAAAATGTAACCAATCACAGTAAAGGTTTTTTGCTGATACAATTAATTTTTTGGAAATATCATGTAATAGATAAAGTGTTATAGGAACACAGCATTAGTTCCTCTTGGTAACATTTACTCACTGCCACTCTGGTGTATATGTGTTTGAGCTGTTACCTCTTCAAAGAATAAAAGACCAAGCTTCCTCCTGCCTGTTTCATTGACTGATTGTGCATTCCCAAGGAGCAAACTAGGGTTGGGGGACCATAACTTCTACAGCAGAGCATGTGGAGTATGTTAGGATTTCATTAGAAGGTTCCCTAAAATAGTGGAAATATCCTCACAGCATACCTAATGTATACATCCATTGCATGGAAAACTAAAGTGCCGTATATATTCACCTATAAGTCGGGTCTTGAAACACGAAAAATCGATCATAAAATCAGAACTCAACTTCTACGACCATTCAAAAATGCAACACTTAATTTTTTTCTTTTTTTACATTTCTTGTTTCCTCCAATCTCGCATCAGTTTCTCAGACAATCGAGCATAGTTACCAATTTCTTTTGCAACTTCAACAACTTTTAATTTAAAACAAGCTTCATATTTTCTTCTGATCGAACGCTCCATTGTAGATAAGGGATGGTCTTACGATAAAGGTGTATGAGGGTGTGAGATACAAAAAACACAAATCAGTGCAAACGTCATTTCAGAATAGTTTGGGTAATACCGTGTGGCCACATAGGCATAATACATAGAAAAAAAAGGCAGTGTGCTCCGCAGTAACTCTCTCAGGTGGGCGTTAGCATATCATCATTTCTTGGACCAATAGTGTGAGTTTTCCACATTCCACTTATACGACCGACATTATAAAATACCAGAAATTATACAGTAAAATCAAGCCCCAACTAATCCGCAGGAGAACTTATCTGCAAGTATATATGGTAATATTTAACTGGAATTGCTTATAACACATTTATTAATAAAAATTAGCATATGTTACAAAAGAATCATTTATTAACGATGAGTTTTAGTTTCATACTTTATTGATATCTTTAAATTTTAAGTTATTCTAGGTAGGGAAAAAACAGATCTCTAAGAAACAGGTAAAAATGTATTGTAAGTTTTTTCATTGCACGTTCTATAACATGAGGCTGTCAAGTGAACAGATCTCTTGTATATTTTATTGTCAAGAGCCCAAAAGCACGCATAATAAGGAAATGGGGTGTAGAGAATAATATGCATAGGCAAATGCACGCACATGCTGAAGTAATCCTTGGTTTCTTAAAAAATTATTCTTTTGTCATGTGGCGATGGTCATGTAGTAACTGTGTTGTAAGTCAGGGCACAAAGGTGTGGGGATGTCAGTGCTGGAGCCTCGCATGCATCTGTGATAGGTTCTGCTCCTCCTTTCTGACAGCAGTCTCTCTCTTCACATCTCACACTGACTAATGTGACATTCTGAAAAAGACTCAGCAGGTGGACCGAAGCAACACAACAGTTGGATTTGCTTATCACTTCACAACATGCACATTTTGCAGTATCATTAGCTGCCTCAAATGTAAAACATATTTCTAATAACAATCCCAAAAAAACAAGACATTCACTGCAGCCAAAAGGCCAGCTGATTCTGATGGCAAAGGTCCCTATAGCCTGTACTAACAGCAAGGTTGGCATAGTGGAGCAAAGAGTGCAGGTGTGGAAGAGAGTGGAGGTAGAAGAAGAAGCAGAAGCATACCCAGCATGACTTCACAGAACAACCTGCCAGCGCGCTCTCCACACTTTAAAAGGAAGATTATGGAAATTACCAAAAATAGCTGTTTGTAAAGAAAACTCCTACTGGCACAGGAGGAGAGACAGAAAACTTTATTATAAGAATAAACTCTCAAAGTTAAGCAAAAGACACACTGTGTTAAAAAATGTGTTACCTTAAAAAACAGAAAAACGTACGCAGAGGAACAATATTTTTTTTCTTCCAGTTATTTATTTATTTTTTTAATTTTATTGATTTAATTGTAATCATTCTATACAGATAAATCAATTTTTACAAAAAATAGGATTGAAAACAAATCAACCCAACCCCCACCCCTGAGAAAGTGAGCATGGCCAACAGAGAAAAACTTAAAGCTGATCAAAATACATAAATTGATGAGCTTAATAGACAAATAAAAAAAATGAAAGAAAATGGGAAGAGAATCTATTTCCTCAGTGCTTTAGGAACTTATTCTAAAATATTATTAATTAGATCTTGCCAGGTTTTGAAAAATTTCTGCACAGATACTCTAACTGAGAATTTAATTTTTTCCAATTTCAAATAGTATAAAACAACAGTTACCCACTGACTTAAAAGAGGAGAGTTAGGATTCTTCCAGTTTAGCAAAATAAGTCTGCGTGCCAATAGTGTAGTGAAGGCAATCACAGTTTGTCCATCTCCGCTTTAAACCCATCTGGAAGAACACCAAGCACAGCTATTAATGAGTTAGGAGGGATTGTGACACCAAGGTTGTCTGAAAGGCACTTAAACATTTTTGTCTAGAATGATGTTATTTCAAACATTTAATTTTCAAATTCATCATTAATTATTAGTTGGTGACTTTTGTAACAGGTAATGCTAATGTATTCCCGTATTTGTCTGAGTATCTTTTAAGTAAAGGAAGAAAAAGCTGCAATAGTAAGGTATTGTTCCATTTTAGATCTACAGCTGCAGTTCCTGCTAATTCAGTTTCTCATTGGTTGCTACTCATCCTTGTGGATGAGTAAAAAAGTCCAAGTACCAAACAAAGAAATGTTGGGGTGCCAATTCTGTCATCCCGGTTTACTTCTTAAATGAAGAACAAAAATACAATGGCGTAGAGACAACAAAACAAATTAAGCAAAAATTAGTCCCAGTTGGGCATCATGTTGCTCTTTGGTTAGGTCAATTGCGTAGGAGATCTGTCATGCTCTGTTCACAGAGTAATGCCTCCTGAGGTCAACCCCATGATTTATAGGTGAGGTGTCCTCACTGGGTGTTCTATCACAGCTGTATGAGGAATAGCAGAGGACATGATTAGCAACAGCCCCCTGCTCATCCCAGTGCGGTATCACAAACCTTAGAGGAGCCTTGAGGGTGATCCACAGACATGCATGCGTGACACCCCCTTTTAGTGTATTTTACATTTATTTTCTTAGCAGATTTCTTTATCCAAAGTTCTAGGTTCAGGGTTTTTATTTAGTCGTTTTGCGTAGGATAACATGAAATTTGCTTTTTCGGTTTCATTCCATAACAGAATGAAATGAATATAAAACTAACAAATAGAGACAAACCTGCACTGAAATTCTAAAATATTTACATCATTTGAAAAACAGATAACTTGCTAATTACTTTTAGAAGTTTAATACCTAAATGTTTACATGACACATATAAAAACTCTACACTTCTGGAATTTTTATTATCTGTGATATTCTATATTAAAAATTCATACAGCACTGGAAAGAATGACATTTCTGGAGTGGTTTGTGCGGGTCTTTACAGCGACTACCCTTCCTGATTTACTGAACTTTCATTTCTGCATATAATGGGTGATGTCATTAGTGGAGGTGATTTCCAGTTTTTTAACATTGTCTTCTGACATGCACTTACCATATCTGGAGCATAGAGGAGCATGATGTTAATAGTGGCTGGAGAGATGGTTTTAACTGACTCCTTGAGCACCTCATCATGGTGTCACTAATAGCACCCATTTTCTAGTGCTTGCATCTGCTAAGGATATGCTCTAGTGCCCCTCTTCTTTGACACAATGGCCATGCTGGTATTTCTGCCTCCCTCCACATGTAGAGGTTGGATGGGCTAGAAAGAACATCATAGACAGACCATGCCAGGAACAAAATATCTTGGGGTGTTGTTTTCTAAACTTTGGAGAATGAGCTCCACTGTTTCCTGAATTCTTCACTAACTCCCCATTCTCACCTTGATTCTGTCATCAGAACCTTTAGAACTGCTGGTGTCATTGTACTGAAACATCTCCCATGCACAAGCCACCATAAATTCATCACTTCTGCTGCTGAAGGGGAGCTTGGCTATGTTCCTGTACAAGTTGATGCTGCTGAGGCCTTGGAAAAGACCCAACCACCTGCAAAGTTATTGGATTATCCTCCTCTTGAACCCCCCACAGTCACTAACGAACCTCAGATATCAGCAGTAGTCAGATGGTGCATGGTAAAATGCCTTGCTGATAAATCCAAGCTTTAAACTTGCCCAACAGACCTGACTTATCCACCACTGATAGAGACTGTGTCTTCTAAGGATACACTTTTCCAAGGCTCTTCAGAGGTTTCTCTGTGACTGATGGAATTGGTGCTCCATTGATGTCAAAGGACAATGCATCTCTAACCTTGCCTCTCTTCAACACCAGGGATATTGATTTAGCTGGTTTGAATCTCATTCTTTCACATACAACAAGGCTCAAAAACCCCCGCTGAATCCATCAGACCTCTGGCAATAACGTAATAATCACAGCCAGGTCATCCATGAATGCTGTTATTGTTGATTGCCGGACCCTGACTTCAAAAGGGTGCTTTTACACTCCACCTCTGCTGTCTTCACAGACATATTTATGGATAAGATTATGTGGGTTACAGAGATGGTGCTGCCAATTATGATGCCCTTCTCCATCTCTGCCACTCCAAAACCATTCCCTCAGTGATGGAAACTTCCCAAATATGTATATCCCTGATCCTACTTGGAGCATTGTGCTTGTCTAAAGCTTCCTCCAGTAGATTATGGGGTTTTGAGCCTAAAGTATTGACAAGGTCCAGTCAAAGCACCCTCAGGTCTCGCTCTTCCCCTTCTTCTCCAATGAGCTGGGTGACAATTCTTGCATTTTCCAATCATCCTGTTATGTTCAGCACTCTACACAAAAAAACAATGTACTTATTTTTGAGGAGATATGCTGTCAGATACTGGGAAACAATATTGAAAAAATGTCTTACCATTCACAATGAACAGTGAGATGATTTCAATCTAACCAAAGTTGTGGGTTTCCTCCTCCTTCTGGGTCAAGGCCCCTTCAGAAGCTCTTCACTGGTATGACAACTTGCCACTGTGCCAGATTACTTTTAGACCTTCCAGAGATGGCAGTGAACCCTTAGACACCTCCTTACATTTTATAGGGCACTCTGTTTGGTCCAGAAGCTGAGCCTGCAAAATGCTGCACTGACTACTTCTTAAACCTCCTTTCAATTGGGATCTTTGTTACTGAACTTATCAGTGGGACTTGGTGATGTAAATAAAGCACTGCAGTACCTGTCACTCTCATCTCTCTGTGTTACAATAGTTGGCCTGGAGATATTTAACAGCTTCTTCCTTTGGGCAAAACAACTGTCCACTAGTCCTCTGCAGCCTCTTTGTAAATCCAAAGGAGTTAGAGGCATAAAATAGCTCACTTCCTAGCACCCTCCTCCCTTCTCCTTTTCTACCACTAGACTCTTCAAAGTGTAACAAGTTCCTTCCTTAAAATGTTCCTGAGCTCAGCCAGAGCTATTTATCTCTCAGCATTTGCACTTTTAAAATGCTGCTTTAGGCACAGTTCTTGACTCAACGGATACATTTTTGTGGCTGTCCTACTCCTGGCGTATTCTGTCCTGGTTGTTTTCCTCTTCTTGGCCTCAAATGTCCCAGAAGAAAGGCTAACTATTATTGTTAATGTGGTCTGGAGCCATTTGTCAACACCTCCGACAGATATTACGTTATCTTCAGGATTTCATCTACATCTTCATCAAACTGATGCCACTTCACCCAGTAAACTTCACATGTCCTGCCTGGCACAAGAGCATGTGGCACTTGGAGGTTCTTGCCACAGTGGAGTTGCTCTAGGCCAAGCTTTTATTTGCCTCACTAAACGAAATCACTGAGCAATTATGTCAATTGCTTCTTTTGCAGGTATTTCATCTTTGATTGATTGATTTTCAAGCCATAATTACTCTGGAATCTCCATAGCATGCTTGGGTCTGTGTTCACAAAGCATTCAGGTCAGGCTGCCAACACTTCCTGCATATATTATTCCATGCTGTCTGCTGTCTCCCCAGCTGTCACCATCCCTACCTGAAAGTCACTTATCTGGCTGGTTAAAGCTGACTGAAGCATACATCTAATCATTAACAAATCCTGTATTTCACAAAGATGGAAGCCACCTAACTCAGTTTTTAAAAAGGCTGTTTGATTAAATAAGTGCCTGGAAGAACTTATTTTTTAACTTGCTGTATTTCTTACATAATTTTTGGCCGCTTAAATTAATTTCTCTTCTCCATCCACTATATCTTCTTTAGAAAAAGGAATTGCACTTATTAAAAATCCTTTATTTTGTTCTATTCAGGTTACGTAGGTTGGCATGCCGTTTGCAGAGTTTTTTCTTGAGCCTTCTCCAGATGGGTACGGGTGAGGTTGGGTGGGTGCCGGCAGGCTGGGGACCTAACTCTCTTTCTGATTTTGCACTTTTCTCATTTGGTTTTTTCCTTTTCTCTTTAAAAATGAATTTAACATTTTTTTTTATTTACAAAAAAGGCAGTTTGTTACAATGATGTTGGGAATTCTGCCTTTTTCGGGGGTGATTAAAAATGTCCACATGAAACACGATACCTCTTTTTATAGATGTAATTCTCATACAATTTAAAAAAAAACAACTAGTGTACTTAACCCTTTTTTAAAAAGTTTAAATGTTAATAAGATATTTAAGGCATCCACTGTAATGTTACCCTTAAATGTAAATTACGTCTTTCTTTATGGCCCAAATGTATTGTTTCAACCATTTATTATTGTGTATAATCTTGGTTACCTATGCCTGACAATGAATTCTTTGGAATGGTGAAAGGTTGGTGGTACTCTAAAATACAGAGACCCCAAACAATGCCATTGGTCTAGTATTGTAAAGCGCAGCTTTTCTTTGGACATATTGACTTGTTATAGCTAATGGAAGGCCAGTTGATGCTTTTACTTAAGGCAGCTGACTTTCACTGCAGTGGTGATTTCAGTGAAAGATAGCAACCTTTTGTAGAGACATGTATAAGATGTTTAAATAATATATTTAAAATGTATACAGTACATACAAGTGCTTCAATTATTTACTTAAAACGTATACAGTATGTACACATACACAAAGTATCAAAACAAGTAAAAAAGAGCAGGGTCTGCTGGGTGCTCTTTATTCTTACTAACATTCATGCCATGACTGCTGTCATCACTGACCAAAATTCACAAGAACTGAACATACAAACCAATATGAAAAAAATCTGCCAAAAACAAAAAGAAGAAAAAGACAGTGGCACAAAGTCTTAGTGAGGTAGAAATATCAGAAAGACATGAAATGGGATCCTCATACAGTGATTAGTTTAAGCACAGCTTCATTGCTGAAGTGTAAAATTACCAAGGTAATGGCATGGAAAAAATTGTCAGTGTAACCCAGAAAGAGCACTCATTACATATTGGTTATAGACCAGTTGATTCAAGTAAATGAAGTGAAAATTCACTGGTAAAAATACAATTGCTTCATATAATGTTCAACTGACTGTAAACTCCTGCTTTTCTGCCATGGCTGAGGTACAGCTTCTCTGTGATGGGTTCAAGGAGAATTTGAAATCTGACCATTACAATAAACAAAAATGTAGAGGTAAATAAAAATGTACTGCAGTGGGCTGGCGCCCTGCCCAGGGTTTATTTCCTGCCTTGCACCCTGTGCTGGCTGGGATTGGCTCCAGCAGACCCCCATGACCTTGCAGTTAGGATATAGCTGGTTAGAAAATGGATGGATGGATGAAAATGTAGAGGGTTAAGATAAACTCTAAATTGAAGACATGTAGCTTTGGAAAAATCAGTTAGTATAGTATAGCTCAGTGTCGTGATTCAGCTGGGAAAATAATTAAAAAATAATTTGAAAGATTACTAATTTAGATACTGTATGTGTCCTTACTAAGTTTGACTTAACCTATTAGTTAAGTTAGACTTTACTTCTGGTTTTTATAGTACCTGAGTTAATGAAAATTCCAATACTAAGTCAAAATTGTAAATGTGAAATTTGGGATCAACACTTGAAGGTCAGAGACAAGAAGAATACCAAGATAGTGCACCACAACAAAGCACTAAAATACTTCTTGATCCCAAACTGCACATCCCTAATAATTAAAATACAACCCCAATTCCAAAAGAGTTGGGACGCTGAGTAAAATGTAAATAAAAACAGAATACAATGATTGGCAGATGTCATAAACGAATATTTTATTCACAATAGAACATTGAAAACATATCAAATGTTTAAACTGAGAAAATGTACCATTTAAAGAAAAAGATAAGGTTATTTTGAATTTGATGACAGCAACACGTCACAAAAAAGTTGTAGCGGGGCCACATAGGTATTGTTGGTTGATTTGTGTTTGCACCAAGTCGCGTCTCGTCTCAGCACCCCATTTAAACTAATGTGTATCTGTTTAAATGTCATCCCCGTAATAAGAAACTGGGAAGGGTGTTGCGGGGAGGCAGCGACCCCCTGGACACGTCAGGACCAGGATTTTACCAGTTCCATCTGGCTCATCATTATTTAAACCATCAGGAGGGAAAGAAGAGGACAAAGGAGAAAGATGGAGATTTCATTTTCCAACAACCGCTCATCATTTTCTGCCACTTTACATCGCGCCTTGTTTCAGTTGCTTTTCATTCAGCCGGAATCACAATAGCCCATCATCGCCAGAAAAACTGGGGTTGGACATTATTATCCGCCATTCACCGAGGAAGCACGGTGAGGTTGTTCTATTTTTTCCGGGAGATTCGAACGCATCTATTTTTGATCAGTCATCCATATTCTGGTCAGTGATTTAACTGGACTCAATTACACACCATCGACATTCAAATTATTCAGTATTCAGTATTATTTGAGTTTTGTGTTTGTTATACGTTTGCAGGGGCAAGGGAGGTTTTTTGTTATTATATATGTAGTGTTTTCACTTTGCGGGTTTGGTGGAGGTATATATATATATATACATAGATTTATTTTACGTCGGGCATTTGTATTATTGTTTTTGTCATTGCACTTCATTTAGTATATTTCTACATTTTTTACATACCTGCCTTTGTTTACTAGTCTTTAAACCATCGATTGGGGAAGAGGGAAAATATGAATTGTCAGAGGTACGGCTTGGTATAGGTAAGTTTCTCTGTAATTCATCCAGGCCACAGGTCCTGGTAGTGTGGCTGCTGGCTGGGTAAGGGGTCGGCCATTATAAAGTTGGGACAGGGCCATTTCGCACGCGACATCATTGTGTTTCTCATCTTTGTGGAATTTTATGTAAAAAGCACTGAGCAGAACAGCTAAATATTGACTTGTACTTCTGTCCAATGATTTAAAGACATTAAGACAGATTTGTGATTTTGACATGCTTATTTACCAATTGTCCTGCCTTGCGCCCTGTGTTGGCTGGGTTTGGCTCTGGCAGACCCCCGCGACCCTGTAGTTAGGATGTAGTGGGTTGGATAATGGAAAGATGGATATTTACCAATTGCATTTTAATATGGTTTTAGTAGACCTTTAGTAGAGCGTTAGTAGACCATTGCCAAAAGAGTTGGGTTGCTGTGTAAAATGTAAATCAAAACAGAATGTGATGATCTGCAAATCATGTAAACCCTACATTTCTTTGAAAACAGAACAAAGGCAACATGTCAAATGTTAAAATTGATAAAATTCATTGTTTTATGAAAAATGCAAGCTTATTTTGATTTTGATATCAGCAATAAATTATTTGCAAATGATCACATTCTGTTCTGATTTACATTTTACACATTGTCTGAACTTTTTTGGAAATGGAACATACTGTACTGA
This sequence comes from Polypterus senegalus, assembly GCF_016835505.1. Classification (NCBI taxonomy): domain Eukaryota; kingdom Metazoa; phylum Chordata; class Cladistia; order Polypteriformes; family Polypteridae; genus Polypterus; species Polypterus senegalus. Next base: position 101,928,105 of record NC_053168.1, read on the forward strand.
TCTGCCACAACATTAAGCCCACTTGCCTAAAATTGTGTAGTTTCCCCTTGTGCCACCAGAACAACTTTGGCCCAACAGGGCATGGACTCCACAAGACCTCTAAAGGTGTCCTGTAGTTTCTGGCACAAAGACATTAGCAACATATCAGTTCAATTGTAAGTGGTGAGGTGGGGACTCCATGGATCAGACTTATTTTCCATCACATTCCACATATACTCGATTGGATTGGGATCAGGGAAATTTGGAGACCATTTCAACACCTTCAAGTACTTGTTACATTCCTCTAACCCTGCCAAAAAAAGGCCTTGGCATCAGGGAATACCATTGTCATGAAGGTGTGTATGTGGTCTCCAACAATCTTTAGGTAGGTGGTATATAAAAAAGTATCATTAACAATAATGCCAGGACCCAAGGTTTTCCAGTAGAACATTGCACAGCCCATCATGCTGTCTCTGCCAGATTAACTACTTCCCATAGTGCATCCTGCTGCCATTTCTTCCCCAGATAAACAACTTTAAATTCCCAGCCATCCACGTGATCTAAAATAAAATATGACCTATGAGAACAGGCCACCTTCTTCCATTGTTCCATGGTCCAGTTCTGACGATCACATGCCCATTGTAGTCATTTTTGATATGGGACTGGGTCAACAATGATGTCATCCCATAGCTGAATGTCTATGTTAATTTGACCTTGGCTTTGACTAGTCTAACAGCAGAGTGCTGCTCTGTGTGTTTGAGCTATCCATAAGTCATCACAAGCATGTTGTATTGTGTCAGCTTCTATCTGTTGTGTTTACAGTATAATGTTCAAATTGCCTTTACTTTTTGATTTTCCCTTGTAATATTTGAAGTAGTAGGAGAGGAAGAAGAAGCAGAAGAAGAAGTAAAACATAGTAAGGTAGGATATTGTGTTAAGCTGCATGTAATTGTTGCTCCTTCACAATGTCAAGAATAATACAGTTTGAATCCATGACCTCCTTTGTGTTGATACTGTGATATCACTTGCAATTAAAATATACGTGCTCATTCACACTTACGGCAATGATCTTTATGTGTGTACCACAACAACAACTCCAGAAAAACCAACGATTTGCAAGAATAAAGCTTGCGTTAACATTATCTCATGTTGAATGGTGGGGAAATATATAAATCTGCTATTAACCCCACGTGTTGTATGAGCAATCAGTGTCTGATGCAAAATTCTAGAAATGGTTGGTATTGACATACGCAGTTCATTACTATTACAAGAGCTGCATTTTCCCCATGTCCAAAAAATGTAACATTACCTACTCTGTCTGATGGTGCGTGGCTGCTTCTTGTAGCTGGAGTGATCACATGATGTACAAGATTTGTTATGAATATTGTTCTGCCCCTATCTTTTTATGAGTTCATTATTCACCAATGTTTCCAAAACATTCTGCTTTTGCCGGAATGTTCATGCTGATCTCTACCTGAACACATCTGTCTGGCAGCTCTCCTAAATCCTGGTAAAGTTAAGAGTAGTTTTCTAAAGTAGGAAAGTTGATTAAACTTTCACCAAACAACATTTTTTTAATTCTCGCAGATATGCCTCTTCATTGGGTTGAAACACTACTTTTCCTTGACGGCAACACGAATTAGGCGATCTACAAGTCCCCCATCATCATATTTATCAGAGGATTTAGTATGGTCAACGATCTATTAACAAAGAAAAGAAACAGACTGTCAATAGTGGAATGCGGTGATTTAAGATTGCTGATGACAAAAATGGCACCAAACATTGAAAATTAGTGTCATCACACCAAGCTCAGCCCTCTCACTAATAATATTATATTTATTTTTTTAATAACATATATTGTTTAATTTTACTTTGAGCGATACACCAATATTGTTAATATCTTCTAATAAAATAATTTTAAAAATCTCTCCTTGTTTTTCAATATATAGAATAGTATAGTTCACCCGTTGCTATCGAATCATTTGTTGAAAAAGTGGGCTCTGACCCAAGAAAGGTTGGGAACCTATGATATAATATAATATAATATAATCTGTAATCTGTGATGGGCTGATGCCTTGTCCTGTGATTGTTCCCACCTTGCACCCGATGATTGTAGAACAGCCTCCAGCTTCTCCATGACTCTGCTCTGGATAAGCAGGTTCAGAAAGTGGACAGATAGACAGAAAATAATATGTGGTGTTTGACTTACGGTGGTACTTATGATAAAAGATATAATGCTAAATATGCTATCATATTGTGTCTTTGTATTTGCTTACCTCTGTGATAAACTATAGTTACTGAAATATGTCAACAAAATTTGTCAATGATTTACTGAATTGACAAAAGGTGCCATCATCCTAAAAATGTCAGTATAATAGTGGAAAATTTAAATAAAATTAAGCATCTAGGAAGTAAACTAAGACAAATACAGCATTTATCTGCTTATAAACCATGATATAAAAATATAAAAAAATATATTTGGGCATAATAGATCAGTGTGTCAATACTTCTGCAGTTTTTCCAAATTAAAAGCATACAAGAAGAAGTAGATTGGCTGGTTAAGAAATATTCCAGCATATGCAGATGCAAAAACACAATTGGTAGCCAAAAAAAACATGGCAGCAATGTCCACTTTGCTTAAAAAATGGTTGAAAGTTTTGTCTAAATCAATTCAATGGTTAATTGATAGAAACTGAGAATAAAGGGTAGCTGCTTATATATTGAAAATGGCAGGCAGCTTTCTACATCCCTATTCTAAAGCTTTCATCTTCAGCTTCTATTTTTTGAGCAATTGAAAGGATAGACGTTGTCACAGATGTACGGGGACACTGCCCGGCCGGGACGCCTGGACAGTCCCCAACGGGGACAATACTTCTCCTCGGCTACGAGAGGGCAGCCGCCCGGGTCTATTTGGGGGCCACAGAGACGGAGCTGGGATGCCCGTGAGAGGACGTGGCCACCGCCAGGGGGAGCCCGGTCAGTTGGGGAGTCCTGGATGGCAGCATTTCCGCCACACCAGGAAGTGCTCCCGGAAACAGTTCCAAGAAGACCTGGAGTGCTTCCAGGGGCTTTCCTGACACTTCCGCCACACCAGGAAGTGATGTCAAGGGGAGCACCTGGGGCTCATCCGGGTCCTGATAAAAGGGGCCGCCTCCTTCCAGACAATGAGCCAGAGTTGGGAGGAAGGAGACGAAGCTTGTGAGGAGGAGGAGGTCAAAGAGAAAGAGAGAGAAAGAAAGAGGGAAAGAAGAAGAGAAAGAAGAAGAAGAAAGGAAAGAGTTGGTGAAAGAGGAAGAAAGGAAAGAGTTGGTGAGAGAAGGCATTGTGGTGCAATAAAGAAAAATAAATAAAGGAGCGTGTTTTGTACATCCTGGTGTCGGTCTGTCTGTGTTGGGGGTACGGTTTCCACAACGTGTATAACTGTGATCAAGAATGTTGAAAAGATATCTAAAAATCAGTGTGTATGTGTCAGTAAATATACTGTATATGTTAATGACACATTTCCACTTTGTTTTATCATGAAAAAGTATTCACAAAAGGCACATTAGCCTATAAGATTCTTTTTGTTTTGGTAGACAAATCAGTACTGGAAATGCCTAAATCCTTAACCTATTTAAAACTGACATGTCATTCAGTTCTCATCACTGACACAGTGAACTTAACCAAACACACTACACCTTTTGCTTAATAGACCTTTTGCTTGATACACACTACACCTTTGTTACTTTCACAGGGGTCAGAAGCCACTCAACTCACAACCCACATATCTGCCAGTATTCATGGATGTATCAGTTAGTTTTCAGATTGCGTCCCCTGAAAAGGCTACACTTCAGCATACTCTAGCAAAGGCCAAGAATTACACTCCTAACCAGGATTCACGGATGTGATTCTCCATTTCCAGATAACTACCTTTGAAAATAATGTGCAAATACTCTAACAGGAGCCAAAGGCTTGCTTGAAAACCTTTCCTTACCAAGTTATTTCAGTCTGCACTAACTTTCCCTGAAAGAACTTAACCTTGATTAACAAATTTTATTATATTAACACTCATCAGTCATTGCTAAATGTCAGTAAACAACAAGACAACTTCAGCAATGTAGCATGTAGATTTTATTTCAATCAGTACTTATGTTTGTTTGCAAATGTTAGGTATGAAAATCATGCAAACTGAATGATTCAAATCATGGTCCCGCAGCAAGCTCTGTGTTTATAGCTTTGTCTTCCTAATCTAGCTGTGATGCTTTCAAGCACTGAGATGGTAGATAGCAAATAAAGTTGTTTTCTTTTTCAGTTGTAATGTCTCACTCTATGCTTTGAAAAATTATTTCTTTTATAATTTACCTTTGATGGCTACTTTATGTCAGATGTTGCATCAGACGAAATGGGATTACAGATAAATTCCCATTGTCTGGCTTCTTTTTAGTTAGGTTATTTTAATCTACTAATAACAGACAAATTAACAACAATGTCCCAAGCCGCTATTTCACCTCTTTGCTCCTCTTGATCTAATGAGCTCATTTGCACCTGCCTACTGTTCAGGTTATGATAGATAGATAGATAGATAGATAGATAGATAGATAGATAGATAGATAGATAGATAGATAGATAGATAGATAGATAGATAGATAGATAGATAGATAGATACTTTATTAATCCCAAGGTGAAATTCACATAATCCAGCAGCAGTATACTGATACAAAGAAACAATATTAAATTAAATAGAAATAAAAATGAAAAGAATTAAAATAAATTTAATGTTCGCATTTACTCCCCCGGGTGGAATTGAAGAGTCGCATAGTGTGGGGGAGGAACGATCTCCTCAGTCTGTCAGTGGAACAGGACAGTGACAAAAGTCTGTCACTGAAGCTACTCCTCTGTCTGGAGATGACACTGTTAAGTGGATGCAGTGGATTCTTCATGATTGACAGGAGTTTGCTTAGTGCCCGTCGCTCTGCCACAGATGTTAAACTGTCCAACTTTAATCCTACAATGGAGCCTGCCTTCTTAACAAGTTTGTCCAGGCGTGAGTCTTCTTTCATCTTTATGCTGCCACCCCAGCACACCACCGCGTAGAAGAGGGCACTCGCCACAACCGTCTGGTAGAACATCTGCAGCATTTTACTGCAGATGTTGAAGGATGCCAACCTTCTCAGAAAGTATAGTCTGCTCTGAGCTTTCTTACATAGAGCATCAGTATTGGCAGTCCAGTCCAATTTGTCATCCAGCTGCACTCCCAGATATTTAATGGGTCTGCACCCTCTGCACACAGTCACCTCTGATGATCACAGGGTCCATGAGGGGCCTGGGCCTCCTAAAATCCACCACCAGCTCCTTGGTCTTGCTGGTGTTAAGGTGTAAGTGGTTTGAGTCGCACCATTTAACAAAGTCTTTGATTAACTTTCTGTACTCCTCCTCCTGCCCACTCCTGATGCAGCCCACAATAGCAGTGTCAATACTGACAATGTTGAATTTCTCTTATAATCCCTGGTCACACAGTTTGATCATTTAAAAGCTATATCTAAATAATCCAAAAATAACATGCTAAAATAAAAGACAGTTTAAATATTACAAGTCATATTAGCAAAATGTATAAGCAGAATTTTGTATCAGATCATCCTTTCTGTGTGATCTTAAAACAGTAACTATGCTCCTGCTCCTGCATATGTGTCATCCATTGCATATGCAGGTAGGCCTCTCATTGTGATGTAGACTCAGTCTTTGACTAATACCAAATGTGTGTCTGGGAACCCTCATTGATTATGTGGTACAGGAAACAAAATAGAAATGTTTTTTGAGCAATCAAAATCATATGCCAGAGTGAAAACAACCAGATCCAAGAGACTTAGTCAAAATAACGATTGCAAATGTTTTAACATCTTTGATTCGGTTCTCAGAAACATGCTGCTTGAAGACACAGTGATTCCAATGGAATATAAGCAACATGAGAAAATATAGACAGAAAATCATGCTGACCACATTTAAAACCAAGACACAAAATGGCTTCTACAGAGTATTGATAAAAAAAATGCACAAAAAAAAACTTCACCAAGCACACCTTTTTTTTTCTAAGGCTGGCTAGCTTTACAGATATATCTAAAATGTATCTTATTTATTGCTAGGAAGTTTGTATTATTGTGGGGTCTGTCTAACTCGCCAAGTTGATTATGGACTGGCCTACACTCACACCCTAAGATTAACACACGGAATGATGCACACACACAGACTTTATCCACTTAAGCACTATGTATGTATGTTGCCTATCACCCCTCAGTACTTCATAGTAGGACTTACTAATTTTGGTGTAAACAACACACAGGTGTCCCAGATATAACCTAAATGCTAAAGGTGAATAACTTGGCCTTCAAGGATAACCTTGACACATGGAGAATGATTCATCTTGATTAAAGCCTTTTACCAACCAACAATACACTACTTCCATAGTTCCAGGGACGACCCTACCATCAGATCATTCTGAGTGCATGTATATGGGCCCTTGGTAGCAAGTTGGGAAGGGGCGTTTTCAGCAGACACAACATGACCCCCATCCCGCAATTAATTAAACAGTCAAATGGTTGAATGTTTGCTCAGCAAATTTTTCCACAGGGACCCACCTTCCCACTTATCAAAGCAATCAAATATCCAAATGCAGAGAACAAAAGTGGTAATTACTGTGCTGCATGAAACATCCGATGCTGTGTTGTTAAAAGTATATTCAATTCCATGTTATGGAGCTCTGTTTATTATGTCACTTAGGAACCTGTGGTTGCCTTAATCTGGGCTAGGTCATAGTGCTGCTCTCTGTTGGGGACGTCTACCCTCTGCCTCAGCTTGCTAACCATCTCAGAATGAATGTGGTCATCTTTCCACACCAAGTGGATCACTTTTATTACTTCAAACACACAAAACATGCAAACTATAGACATGTAAAGGTAAGACAGTATTTATTAAGAACAGAATAACAACAGCAGAAAAAAATCAATTAAATAAATGATTGAAATAGTAAATATTAGTGTAGACACAAAGCCCTAATAAAAATACACACTTGCTTCAAAGACAAAAAGCTAAAAAAAATACTTTCTGTAAAAATAAAGGTAACATTTGTGCTAGTGAAGAAGTGTCATTGAATAGCTTTTAGATCTGCAGTGGGGCTAATGCACGGACAGCATCTTCAATGTCCACATTGATGGTCTTCCAGAAGGAATGGAGTCCCTCCATTTGAAGTCTCTGTTATCTCTCAGACAGGCCATTCTTTATGTCAAAAGGCACATATGGAACTCCATAACTCATAAAGTTACATTCACTTAATTCACTAGGTACTTAAAGAAACATATCTGCTTTTTTCCAGTTCCCTTGGAAAAAATGGCACTCTCATTTTTGAGTTACAGACTTACTGATTATTCTAATCTATGATTATAATATGAGGTGTACACTTAGATTACAATGAAAAAAGGAGTGTAGACTCAGATAAAATACAAACAGAAAACATACAAAATAAATAGGATTAAAGCAGTGTCTATCAACATTACTCTTCACTGGATGTCATGGGACTGTTCTGTGTAAGACAATCCCAGAGTCCATGTGAGCCACAAACTGGTAAATGAGGCAAATTGCAGCTTGTCGTCCCAAAGTGATTATTGTTCATTCCGCAGGCTATTGTAGAGTTTACCACTTAAAAACTGTCTTGCTAAAAACAGACACTGCAAGTACTGTACATTACCTATTAATGACAAAAAGGTGAGATACAAGTGTACTTTAAATAAAATCGAAAAACAATTTTATTTACTAAGTTAATGAATAAAAGTCTAGTGACCAATTTTTCAATTGATATAATTATTTGTGATTCTGGGATGTAAAATGTCACACATTGGGTCTTTGAATCCTTGGTACTATTCAGATGTGTAGAAAGTTTCATTTTGGCTAATGTGTGATTAGAAAGAGTTCTCTACAATTTTTTTTTTATTATTAATATTGAAGCAGCAGTGTTAAAATACATCTAAGTACCTACTGATTTAGCCTCTGGGAAGAACAGCTTATCTTTTTAAAAAGGAAGCCAGATGCACATTTTTTTAGAATAAGTAATTAAATGATAACTAAAGTGCATCAAGAGTACAAGGAGATAAAAATACCATAAGTACTGTAATGTCAAGGCCTTGTTTTTCTATAATCTTCAGTTAGAGGACTCTACAGCTTTGTTCATGACCCTGTATTTAAACTTATTAAGTGACAAGTGATTTAATGGGCACTCTGTATCTTAAAGAAAGTTAATATCTCACTCCTTTTTATGCCAGACCTTATTAACCAAATGTAAGATAATCTATATGTGACAACATATGACAGCCACTAATTAAATCATTTTAAAATGTTCCAATTGTTTCTCCCACATAGAAAACCATTAAATGTGCTTCTTTACTTAGTTTATCTACTTTGAAACAAGCACGCAGAAGCTTGGATGTGTAAACAGACTCACTCTCATTTTGAATTGGTTTTCATTGATTCTTCAGGTGTGGATTGTTTTAATTCAATTAAAATCAATGGGGAGTGAGCCTTCATGTACTAAATGATACTTTATTACATTTAGTCATTATGTGAACTTATTTGTTACTGTTAAGTGCCATTGAGTCGATTCAGACTCATAGCAACCCTATGTATGATAGAATGAAAAACTGCCCGTTGCTGTGCCAATTTCTGGCGTTTGAACCCCTCGTAGAGGACTTTCTTTTCTTTTGGTGTTCTTTCAACTCATCAATCGTGATGTTCTTTTCTAGGGGGTGATCCCTTCTGACAACATGTCGAAAGTACATGAGACTGAGTCTCACCATCCTTGCCTCTAAGGAGCATTCCAGTTGTACTTCCTCCATGACAGACCTGTTTGTTCGCTTGGCAGTCCATTATGGTGAAAGGATACAACCTTGACACACACCTTTCCAGATTTTAAACCATTCAGTATTTTCCAGTTCTGTTTGGACAGCTGCCTCTTGGTCTATATTCAGTGTCCACATGAGCATAGTTAAATGTTCTGTAATTCCAATTTTTCTCAATGTTGACTATAACTCGTTATTATCTACACAATCAAATGCATTTGCATTGTCAATAAAACACAGGTGAACATCTTTCCAATATTCTCTGTTTTTCAACAAGATCAATCTGATGTCAGGAATGATATCTCTCCTTCCATGTCCTCTTCTAAAACCAACCTGGACCTATGGCAGCTCCCTGTCAATGTATTGCTGCAACCGCATTTGAATTATCTGCAGCAAGATTCTACTTGCATGTGATATTAGAGGTATTGTTTGATAATTCTCACATTCTATGGGATCACCTTTGTTTAGAATGGGCACAAATACGGAACTCTTCCAGTTGGTTGGCCAGGTAGTTGTTCTCCATATTTCTTGGCATAGATTAGTAAGCACTTCCAGAGCTCCTTCTGTATGTTGGAGTATTTCAATTGATATTCCATTGATTCCCACAGCCTTGTTTTTCGCCAATGTCTTCAGTGTGGTTTGAACAATGTCTTCAGTACCATTGACTCCTGGGGCCTCATGTATAAACGGTGCGTACGCACAGAAATGTTGTGTAAGAACGTTTCCACGTTCATATCGCGATGTATAAAACCTAAACTTGGCATAAAGCCAGGTACATTTTCATGGTAGCTCCAACCCTGTCGTACGCAAGTTCTCCGCTCGGTTTTGCAGACTGGTGGCACCCAGCGTCAAAGCAGTGCTACTGTTCCTGTGTGGTTATCCTTTCTTTTCCTGATGCAGTTTTATAAATACACTGAAATTAAATGCATATTGTTTATTAGTTTAGTGCATCTGATTGTAATTAACCAGTAACAAAATAATGGTCCACGAAATGGTCAAACTATTCCAAATACCATAGCTGCTTTAGCGTTATTACTCTCACTGCACATTCTTTTACTTCTTTCAGCTGCTCCCGTTAGGGGTTGCCACAGCAGATCATCTTTTTCCATATTACTCTCACTGCACCACTCGGAGCAGCTGATCGGAAAGAGTATTATTGGTATACAGCATAAAGCACAAGCTGCCTCAGCCATGCTTCCTATTTGAACTGTTTCTCACACGGTAAATGCTTCAAACCTTTCCTGTATGGACGTCGCGGTTCAGAAAGAGTTTCATCCCAAGAGCTCTAAACGCACTCAATCAAGTGCTCCTTGTAGAACTATCTGTACTTATAAGTAGAATTACCTCATTGTAAACTTGCACTACAGTTATAATATTGCACAACCTGAGCCACTTTATAAAGCGCGTATTTACATATGATGACGATATCATTTTTAAGATGAAATGCAGCAAAATATGTTTATTATATTATACAGATAAAACTCTAACTTCATTTAAATAATCTATATTGTTAATCATTAAAGGTTGTTCCTGCCTTGCACTGTATGCTTCACTGGGACTGGCATGAAGGATAGAATAATTAAACATGTACTACGAAGATATTTCAATGTTCCTTAAACATTTTGAAGAATCGGCGCTCTTAGCTTACAGATGGCTTAATGTCTATTACAGAGCTGATTGTATGGTGATCGGTTACTTGGAGAAAGAAAACAAAGGACAGGAATTGGAGGTTAGTACATTTGAAAGAGACAGTACTGCAGTGGCGGCCACGCCAATATATATTGAATATAAAACAGAAAGAGAAAATAACGACACAGCTAAAAATGCAGCGGCAAATTTCGACAAAACTTAAACACTTGTGTCATGAGCACGAGGTGGCTATGCAGTGTCTGCAATGGACGTGGCCATCCGCCGTGCATAAGATACCATATTGTCATTGGCGGGCAAAGGGGCCACCGATTCTTTCTCTGCCCAGGGCCACCACGAGCCTAGAGCCGCCCATGAGTACTGCTGCAATAAATAATTTCATTGAAGGTCGCGCACAATCACTGCGCCGTGAAACCCATGTTTAGTAATGTGCTTTAACTCCTATCATCATAAAAATGATTACATCTAAGTATTTTAGTTATTCAGAGGGCTGTAATATCACTAATGTAATGGATTCTGTGTCCTGTCGGAGGAAAAGAGCCTGTTTAAGATGCACGTAGTGATTCACACACATAGAGCACATAGAAGATCACACATAAAAGAAAGCATTTAACGTCCTACTTTAATTATGAAGTGATTTGAGAAACTGGTTAATTAAACGATTTTAAAATGAAGTTTATGATGTTCTACTTTAATAACAAAATAAACTACATGATTAAAGTGGAAATTTCAAGATTGAAGTGACATTTTGTGCTTTTTCCCACTGTGTAACTTTTTTTTCTCTGTTCTCTAATAAGCTTTCATATGACACTCAGATGGTGGGCTACGACTCGATTTTTCACAGCGACTTTGATATCTGACAACTTCTTTTTTATTTCCGGCACTGTGCGACTTTGTGAACTTGAGCTTTGAAGTTTATCCAACACGCTATGCCACTCGATCAACTTCCTTTTGTTGATCATACCACGGTTTAAATCAACAAATAGTATGTTTTTCCTTTGCCACCACTTGGTATTCGCTGATATTCTTATATTTTCCCCCGTGCTTTTCCAATTGTCTTTTCACAGAAGGCTGAGCTTAAGGGCTATTTATATTGATTTGCATATTCAAAGAGGTGTAATTCTGGGAGGAGTTGGGGCGGGAGAGCACGCGCATGCACGAGCGTTACTTTTCATGCTGACCGGGATTTATTTAGCGGAAGAACGTGAAAGTTGGCAAATGCACAGATTCCTGCATCTGGATTTTTCTGTGTGTAAGCACATTTTGGCTTTTGTGCTTACGTCATGTTATAGTGTGAGTTCTACACACTATGTTATGCATGAGGCCCCTGATCATAATCTACCTCCTAAAATGGTTGAACATCAGTCAATTCTTTTGGGTATAATGGCTCTCTATATTCATTACATCTTATTTTGATGCCTTCTGCATCATTTATTATTTCCTTCATGGAACCCTTCGCTATTGCAGCTTGACGTTTGAATTTATTTTTAAGTACTTTTAGCTTGATAAATGACGAGTGTGTTCTTCCTTTCTTATTTTCCAACTCCAATTCTTTACACATTTCGTTGTAATGCCTTACTTTATCTTCTTGAAATATTCTTTTCAGGTCTTTAACTTTCTACTTTCTTCCTTCTGCTTTAGCCTCCCTATATTCAAGAGCAATTGTTAAGATCTCCACTGATATCCACTTTACTCTTTTCTTTCTTATTCCCTTCCAGTCTTTGTTTTTAATGACTTTTTGCTTCTGTCATGTCCTTCATGTCATTCCATGACTTGTCTGGTCTTCGATTGTTTGTGTACAACGCATGAAATCTATTTTCAAAGTGATCTCTGAATTCAGGTGGTATATGCTGAAGGTCATACTTTGGCTGTTGTGGATTTGTTTTCAGTTTCTGCAATTTTAACTTGAACTTGCATATGAGCAGTTATAACACAATTTTCACCTGGTCTTATTCTGTCTTTTGATATTGGGATTCTCCATCATTTCTTTCCATAGGTGAAGTCAAACTGATTTCTATGCTTTGAAATCTATGTGTATAGTAGTCATTTTTGTTGTTGAAAAAAGATGCGTGCAATGAATACGTTGTTTGTTTGCATCATTTCTGTCTCCATGTCCATATTTTCCAACAACTGATTCTTCTTCTTCATCTCCAACTTTTGCATTCCTATCATCATTAATTATGAAAAAATAAATCCTGACTGCAAATCTTTAATTTTTTTATCTTTGGCTTTAGTGGTTGGTGCATAGATTTGTATAATAGTCGTGTTAACCAGTCTTCTTTGTAGATGTATGGATATAATCTTGTCATTGACTGTATTACTGTACTTCATGGTAGATCTTGTGATGTTCTTTTTGACTTTAAATGCTACACCATTCCTCTTCAAATCCCCATTTCCCATAATAGATCATATGATTATTAGATTCAAAATGGCTGAAACCAGTCCTCTCAGCTTACTTATGCATTTAATTTCACATTTGACAATTTCCAGTTTGCTCAAATTCATGCTTCTTACATTCCAAGTTCCAATTATTAATTAATGTTGGCAGCACTTCATGGTTCTTCTCATTTCGAGTTGTACCACATCACGAAATAAAGGTCCTGAAGCATCAGGCTTTACTCCACTCCCATCATTATGGTCGACTCTACTTTGATTAGGCAGCTCTCCCCAGTTGTGTCTTGAGTGCCTTCTAACCTGAGGGGCTTATCTTCTGGGATCTTTAGCACGTTAGATTTTGTAGTATGCTACATGTATCACAGAATATACAATTAAATTAAATGTAAAAGTATCTCCTTTATATAAAAGAGTAGGCTTGGAGTTGGAAATAAGAGTATTAGTCCTCAATGGTTGCCAGCTGTATGCAAATGTGTTTCTTGTTTGTTGTCTTTTCTTGTTGCAAGCTTTCAGTCAATCAGCCAGGCAATTGCCAGGGAGCTGGACATCCACCTGCATGTTACAGGACACTTTATGGAGGTGTTATGGATTGCTTTTTTTGACCTACCACTTCAATTTTCTCAGTTCCATGCTCTCAGAGTGATATTGTCTCCCCATGTAATAAAAACTGCCCCCTCTAATGATTGGTCTGCTAGGACAGACGTGATTTAGGAATAAACTCATTTGACTGGTAAATATATTAAAGCACTTGTTCATCTGTATGGCTCAGTGCACCACAATTTCATCCTTAACTCAGAAAATGAAGGCAGGATGTGTTTTCCCCTTGATTGCATATGTTTTATTCTGCATATTTCCAGTTTAAGGCTATTAGCTGCTCTAAGTTCTCTTTCAGATTGTTTTTTTTATCTGCTTGTGGTGGATTGGCATCTCATCAAATGTGTGGTTCTAACTTTCCATTTCCAGTCATTCATCCGTTCACAGATCTAACTTTAAATTTACAAGTATATCTTTTATGATGAATAAATCTCACGCCTAAAACAGCCAATTTCAAACACATGCATTTTGAAGGTAGCTTGCTATTTATGAAAATCTCAAAGTAATGTAAAAATATGTTGTTCACATATATGGTATTCATTCAATAATTTGTCTCATTTTAAATGCCTTTGGTAAATAATGACTTTAAGGACAGTGGTATGAATCAAACTGAGTTATACACTGAGCATTCTGTCAACATGGACAGTGTTTCATCTTAATGCTAATTATTGCATGCTTGATAGGAAGCAGCACCTACAGCAGCCATTTGGACTCACTATAAAACCCAAAACTTAAGGTCAGTTTGTGTATTTCTCTTTTTTTCTGGACCAGAGGTTTCAGTTTCAGATCCATAGTGGCTGCAGGTTTTGTTCTAGCCATTTTATTAATTAGTAGCCAATTACTGCCTCTGATGGAAAATCCTTCCTCTACCTTAATTTTAACTGATCTGCTTTTTAGTGCCTGGATCCCCATATTGTTTGGTAGTCCTTAACCAGCAACCATACAATATGGAGATGCAAATAAAGGCAATAGACGACCCTCTAACTCATAGTTCTCAAACTCATTGAAAGTTCCTGTTGGGTCAATGCTTTTGCTGCCACCAGTTTCCTAATTAGAAGGTATTTTTCACTGTTAAAGAAACACATTATTTAATTCTATAGATTGTTACTTCACTCTTTCTATCACAGCACACATTGCTAAAATTGTAGATTTAGTTTTTTTGAGAGTAGTACCATCAACATATTTGAGAGACAGGTGTTAGCTTACCTGAAGGACATCATAGTTCTTCTTTTGGACTGTGGACCCCTTTCAGTTTGACTACCGAGCAAACAAGTCAATGGGTGATGCAGTTAATGTGGGACTGCACTACAATCTGCAAAACCTTGACAACCCAGAGGCCTATGCAAGAATTCTGTACATGGACTTCAGTTCAAAATTTTACACAGTCATCCTGGAACTCCTCCATTCTAAACTGACCCTTTATTCTGTCCCTGACTCAATCTTCAGTTGAGTAGTAATTTCCTGGCAAACAGGAAACAGCAGATGAAACAGGGGAATCTCACCTCTAGCCCCCATACAATCAGCACTATTTCTCCCAGAGATGTGTGCTCTGCCCAATGCTCTTCTTCCGCTACACCAATGACTACACCTCCAAGGACCCCTCTGTCAACCTCCTCAAATATGTGGATAACACAACCATCATCGAACTCAACAGAAATGGTGATGAGTCTGCATATAGACAGGAGGTTGAGAAGCTGGTCTTTTGGTGTGGTAAGAACAATCTGGAGCTAAACTCACTACAAACTTTGAAATTATAGTGAACTTTAGGAGGAGACCCCTAATACTGTCTTCTCTCAAATAGTTAATATTTATGTTTCAGTTGTGGAAATCTTCACACTTTTGGGATCCATACTCTCATTGGACTTGAAATGGAAGACACAACAGTGGATGTTGGTCACAATAGTCATAAGGATTTTGACTGTTCCGACTAAGGCTTTGGTATAGGAAGAATGTGCTAAAGTCTAATGAATATCAGTCCTCTGTCAATCTTTTTTTATCAATCCCTTTGTTTCACCCCAAACTACAATTTCAACCTAGCACTCAAACCTTTATAAAGTCAATAAAAAGAAACACGCACACACACATAAATGCAATAACTAGAGTAGATCATGTCTTTCTGGTACTATAAAGTAAATAAAAGTTCAGAGAAAAAATTAATTGGTGGGTTGCACAGACAATAAGCATGGAAAGAGTCCTTCTATCACAGTCCAACATGTTTTTCTTCAACTTCCTTCATGATGAATCATCATTTACATAAGCAATATGCTTTAGTTGCTTAAAGATTTCTGCTATCGATGCATTTTAAATGACGGACCCATAATTTCATTAGTGTGTGACCACTTTTTAGAATCATTTGCATATTATGCAAAAAGCATCTGCTATGATCTCCATGTCTGCCTGTTCTCTTGGTCAATGTCTGAAATTGGCTTCAGTCTTATTTAACAGATAGGAATTTTTTTGTTAGTGGTGGTGATTGTAGTTCAAGGATCCACCGTATTGTATAAGGAGTACCACAAAGGATCTATTCTATGCCATCTGTTGTTTTTAATCTACTGTATATGCTCCCATTATATCAGATTAGGTCAAAACAGGCATACTTCTACAGCTATGCAGAGGACACACAGCTTTGCCTATTTTTAGCACTCAATGACCCTGACACTCTGTGCTGCCTGACCCCAATGCCCAATTTCTAAATTGATGAGTAGTAATGTCCTTAAGTTAAATTAATGAAAAAAAAAAAACCTGAAATCTTAATAGTTAGTAAAAATGGAATTAATTAGGGTATTATAAATAAACTTCAAGGTGGAAATGGAGAATTTAGGTGCAATCAAGTACTCTGACCTAAACTTTAAGACACATTAACCATATTACTAAGATTGCATTTTCCTATATAAAGGACATTACAAAAGTTAGACCTCCTGTAACATTCCAAGATGCTGAGAAATTAGTTGGCTAGATTTCTGTAACACTCTCCTAATTAGACTATCTAAGAGAGATATCAATCAGTAGCAGTTAGTCCAGAATGCACCTGCATGAATCAGCCAGAAAATGTAAATCTGAGCACATCTCACCAGTTTTAGCATTGTTACATTGGTTACCTGTGTCTTTTAGAATTGATTTTAAAATACTAATAACAGTATTTATTAGTAAATACTAACAGTAGATAATCTAGCTCCTTTCTATGTTTTGGAGTGCCTAGCCCTACATTCTGAGTCGTAACTTTAGATCTTCTAATAGCCGTCTGCTTATTATTCCAAGAGCCAAGCATGAAAGAAGCTATGAGACAGCCTTTTGCTGGTATGCATCAAAAATCTGGAATACTTTATCTATGAAGATATGCAAGGCTACCACGTTAGATAATTAAACAAAAAAAACTCCTAAATACCACTTTTTTAATTTGTCTTTTTCATAGTGTGACAGATAGGGGGCGCTGTCCTCCCCTTGAACCCTCAAACCAGATGCAAGACACCAGATAAAAGTCAAAATGCTGGATTTATTAATGCAATAAAGTGCACAAAGCACCCTCCATTCCACAATACTCATAAACAATAACAATACAATAATTAATAATCCAATCCTTCACTCCCAGACGCGTTGTCACCTTTCCTCCCAACTCAGCTTAACACGCTGGGATTTCTCACAGTCCTTTATAGTCCTTGACCCGGAAGTGCTTCTGATCCCTCAGTCCATGTTATTACTCATCACTTCCGGTTCAGGTGAAAACTCCTCTTTGTCTTCAGCCCGGAAGTATTTCTTCTGTCCTCATGACAGGGAAGTACTTCCGGGCTATACAGAGAATACAAATCCTTGAGCCTCCCTGCAGCATCCTCTGGTGGCCCCCATGGTATCCAGCAGGGCTGTGAAGGAAAACTCCAAGGTCTATGATGCCCTGCTGGAATTCGGGGCATCTCCACACTGCAGGAAGGGCTCCACCTGGCGGCTTGGGGGTATTGGCCGGGATAAGCTGTCGGCCATAGTCCACAATAGCTACAGTTTATTCCTACCCTTAATAAACTCGATATGCATAGAATTATCATTCTCTTCAATGAACTTGCAGTCTTTACTAATCTTTACTTTTCTCTGATCAAAGTACTGCGCAGCCAACCTTGATGTTTGAATGAAACCCTAACCGGACATGACACCCAATGCGTTGAATCCTCTAAGACTAAGCTTGAAAAAAAATGTAAACAAACTAATTAAGAACATTTTTGTAAGTCTGAATATTGGGGCTGGGTGGTCTTTTGGCATTGAAACCCTACAGATTTTTTTTCTTCTTAAGCTTATCTGGAGTTTTTTCTTTGTTTAATTTTTCCTGTCCACCTTGGACAACTGACCTTATCATGTTGTTATGATAGCTACATCCTATGTGTTAGTTACTTTTATTTCTGCTCATTTATTTATTTTTGTAAATTATTTATTTATTTTGTTTAATTAAAATGTTAATTTCTTTATTTTTCTATGTAATTGATTTTCATTAAACTTCTTGTTAATTAATCATTTTGTAATTTTTCTTTTGCTTTTTAAATTTGCTTATTTATTTATTATTTTGCGAGTCTGTCAGTTGAGCTCAAGGGTCTCAGCACCATAACACAGACCTTAGCTAAGGACTATGTAATGTCCTGACTGGCCACAATTTAATGGTGGGGTCATTAGCTAACCTTTGCTTGTGTTATTCATCTTCCCTATCCTGGGGCCTCATGCATAAACGGTGCATACGCATAGAAATGTTGCATAAGAACGTTTCCACATTCAAATCGCGATGTATAAAACCTATATTTGGCGTAAAGCCACGCACTTTTCCACAGTACCTCATACCCTGTCGTACTCAAGTTCTCCGCTCGGTTTTGCAGACTGGCGGCAGTAGCAGTGCTACTGTTCCTGTGTGGTTACCCTTTATTTCTTAGAACCACATTTCTGACGCGGCTTTATAAATAAACTGGACCTACCTGCTTATTGTTTATTAGTGTAATGCATCTGATTGTAGATTACCTGTAACAATATATTGGCCCAGGGAATAGCCATAGTATTCCAAATACCATAACTGCTTTAGCGTTGTTACTCTCACTGCACCATCTTCTTTTTCTTCTTTCAGCTGCTCCCTTTAAGGGTTGCCACAGCGGATAATCTTTTTCTATATTACTCTTACTGCACCACTCAGAGTATTTATATGACTGTATCTGAGTGGGGAATCACAGCAGCAGCTGATCGGAAAGAGAATTATCGGTATACAGCATCAAGCACACACTGCCAAAGCCATGGCAAAACGTTTCAAAGCCTTTCCTGTACGGACCTCGCGGTTCAGAAACAGTTTCATCCCTGTTTGTACTTATAAGTATAATTACCCCGCTGTAAACTTGCACTACAGTTATAATATTGCACAACCTGCGCCACTTTATAAAGCGCGTATTTACATATGATGACGATATCATTTTTAAGATGAAATGCAGCAAAATATGTTGATTATATTATACAGATAAAACTTTAACTTCATTTAAATAATCTGTATTGTTAATAATTAAACATTTGAGGACACGGTGCCGCAGCGCTAGCAAGTTTACGTATTGTTCCTGCCTTGTGCGCTGTATATTTGCTGAGGCTGGTGCGATACTGGAAGGATAGATGGATAGAATAATTAAACACGTACTATGAAGATATTTCAATGTTCCTTAAAAGTTTTGAAGAATCATCATTGTAAGCTTACAGATGGCTTAAAGTCTATTACAGAGCTGATTGAGTGGTGATTGGGTATTTGGAGAAAGAAAAGTAAGGACAGGAATTGCAGGTTAGTACATTTGAAAGAGACAGTACTGCTACAATAAATTATTTCATCGAAGGTCGCGCATGACGCAGCAGCATCTTGTGTGAGACACGAACAATCGCTGCGCCAACGTGTTCCCATGTTTAATAACATGCTTTCATTCCAATCATCATAAAAAATATATTACATATACATCTCAGTATTTTAATTATTTAGAGAGCTGTAATATCACAAATGTAATGGATTCTGTGTCCTGTCGGAGAAAGAGAAAGAACGGAAGCACGTAGTGATTCACACACATAGAGCACATTGAAGATCAAATACAAAACAAAGCATTTAATGTGCTACTTTATGTCACGATGGGATTTGAGAAACTAGTAAATTAAATGAATTTAAGATGAAGTTTATGATGTTCTATTTTAATGACAAAATAAACTACGTGATTAAAGTGGAAATTTCAAGATTAAAGTTGACATTTCGTGCTTTTTTCCCACTGTGTGCCTATTTTTTTTTTGTCTGTACCCTAATAAGCTCAGACGGTGGGCTACAACTCGCCTTTCCACGATGACTTTGATATGTGACTTTTTTTTCATTTTGGCACTGTGTGACTTTAGGAACTTGAACTTTCGAGTTTCTCCAACATGCTATGTCACTTGATCAGCTTCCTTTTGTTGATTATACCACTGTTAAAATCAACAAATAGTATGTTTTTCCTTTGCCTCCAGTTGGTATTCACTGAAATTCTTATATTTTCCCCTGTGCTTTTCCCATTGTCTTTTCACATAACGCTGAGCTTAAGGGCTATTTATATTGATTTGCATATTCAAAGGGAGAAATTTGTGCGGGACAGCACGCGCATGCACAAGCGTTACTTTTCATGCTGACCTGGATTTATGGTGCCGAAGAACGTGGAACTTGGAGTACGCACAGATTCCTGCATGTGGATATTTCTGTACGTAAGCACATTTCGGCTTTTGTGCTTACGCCATGTTATAGTGCGAATTCTACACTCGGCGTTATGCATGAGGCCCCTGGTCTAGTAATTCTTTTAACCATTTTTCTGGTTTGAACCTTTTAATTTTTATTCTTGCCTTTTGCTCTTGTTTTTTGTGGGTTTGTTTAGGTTATCATTGGATCCCCTTCTAATTCTCTTTAGTGTTTATACTGTATTTTTTTTTTCCTTGAAACTAATATTTTAATTACAATAAACTTTTCATATCTGTGGGGATTATGTGTCAATGAAAACTAAAATCTGTAAACATTATGATTGTCACTTAATTTTAAATGTTTTTCACAGAAGGTGTCATACACCTGTGTTTGGGAGACAACTCATGTAGTTGTAATTCCACCCCGAGCACTGGGTTTTCACTGGCACCTAATGCTTTCCCTCCTTCTGGCACCACTTCTGGGTTGTAGTCTCCTGGCCCCACCCCATCCAGACTGACTTCTTCTTAAGGGGCAGAACTGCCATCGTTGTGCCAGTCAATGTTCTGACTACTGTCTGAAAAGACCCTATACATTTTTTGCCTTCTTTATTTTTGACCTTCAGATATAAGGGGTTTGCCTTCAAGGTGCCAAAATTCTTTTTAAGTGTCCAGTGCTTTTATTACAAAGCAAATCCAACTAGTGTTAAGTATTTAAAAAAGACAAGCATGATCTTTAATGTCATATAAAATACATTTAAATTCATAGTTAATAGATTAATTGTTTATAAATATTTCTAATAGGTGTGCCCGACGTTTGGTGGGATAGACTTCAGTCCCCCACGACCCTATACAGGATTATGCAGCCTTAGAAACTGGTATGGTATTTTTATTAGGTTTGTAAGTTTACATACTTGTATAGATTTTACAAAAAAAAAAAAAGCGCAACTTAATACTCTTAATAATTACACATATGCAATTTAAACAAATGGAGGAAAACACAAGGTTAGTTGTTTACTGTAGGTATTTCTGTTCCTGTAGATGAGGAAAGATTTCAAGGCTGACATTTCTGTTTGTAAGGTTGGTGTATTTTTACATTGCAGAAACATTGTGTTAAGAAGGTGACTCTTCTTTTATTTTAATTCATTCTGAAGCAGCGCACATGAAGAGGACTTAAGTTCCCAGCAGCCTCAGAATCACTCTGGGGCTTCTGGGAAAAAGAAGACGAGGTGTTGTCTTCAAAAAGGAAGCTGTAAAAAGCCGGAAGGATTGTGCTTATTGTGTGTGTCTTTTACTATATCACTTTCACAGCTGCAGCAAACCCGTTCATTTGGATTACAGTTATCACTATCCTAAATAATTATAGTTTTTTTTTGGTGTCCTGTTCCTGGCTTTTTCATACAGTTTTGTTTGGTTTGGAAGTTGTCATCTAAAGACTGAGGAAGTGATGATGCCATCTGCGAATACAGATCCTGTAAATATGGAGACCCGACTGTATTTGAATTTTGTTACATTTTTTTAAATAATAAGATTTTATTTGAATGGGTCAAGGGTTTGGAAGTCCCCCCTCTCCTATTTGAGATTTTTCTAGGCCTCAGACCCTTTTGAAGTGTGTAAATCTTTGGCTTTTTTGAAAATTTCAGGCTGCGTTTTATGTGTTTTTAAGCCTACATCACAAAAAGATTGGAGGCAGGGCATCAGGTGTTGGCAAAGGCTCAACTTGCCATAAGGAAGAGAGTTCATATATGATAGAAAAGTAGTGAAAGTGAAAGAGATGAATGATATACTTTGTTTAAATAGGCAACATTAGGCACCATATCACATAGACACATTTTCAAGGACCTACAACTTTGTTTACTTGTTACTTTGCACCAACTTGTATTATTCCTCTTCTCTGCATTATTATTCCATGTACAAACAACTTTATATTGTTTCTTTGGCTTCCAAGAAGTTGTCTGGGTTCAAGGTTAATGCCCAATTATTTCACAATAAAAAATAGTAGCTGCATTAAAAAAACTATGAAGTAAAGAAGAAGAAGAAGAAGCAGGTGCATCCCAGAACTCAACAGAAATGTGAGATTCCAGCAGGTTTTTCTTCCTAAATAAGTTTTGTTTGTCTAAAAAGCATCAAACAATTGATCATTCTTAAGCTGCTGATGCCAAGCGCTGCCAAGAAATTTGACATGCTTTAGAACCTGAGTGTTGTTTCTTAGGGACACTTTTCTCTCAGTACAATGTAACCCTGATGTATTTAAAGCTCACATCCAATTAAGCAAAAAATCTTTCAGCATGTTTGCAATACTAGCTGACAATGTGATTGAAATGTGAAGTAGCTGAGTCCTTCGGAACTGATCTGTTCACTGTTGGGTAAAGTGAATTAAAGTTGTTTTTTTGTGATCAGAGATTGCAGGGGTGGAAGACAACAGGGCTCCAGATGAATAAGAAGCATGATAATGCATTTCTTTAGGCCAGAGGGCAAGGAAAGGCACCACTGAGGGTGCTAGGTTTTGTTACACTCTTGGATATCCTAAATGGATCCAGAAAATAGAGAAGAAGATGCACTCTGTCTAGAATTACGTAATGCTTTAGGCAAAAGTTGAATCAACAGTTGAATCAACTGAATGAAGCCGTGGAGTGCTTGGAAGATGTTAAAAATGGACTGGCTAACAGAGCTGGAAGACTGCTGAAGATATACAGTATGGCCTTTCTTAAATAACTGAAAGTTTAAGGATGCTGGGCCCATTATACACAGACTGTAGTCTCATGCTCCTGTAATCAAAATCGGATTTTGCTTCACCAGAGCTTGGCTAGAAGTGACCCTGTGATAGGGTTCCATGCTGCATTAAGCCCAGCGTTTCCTGACATCTAGAGTAGGGAGTTATAGCAAGTGCTCACTGGCATGAAGAAAGGGTTATGAGAAAGACAGTGATATAAATAGGTAAAATACAGCTGTTTTTTTTGCTACTTTAAGGTAGGAAGGTGAGTAAGCCACCATGCCTGATAGACAGGAATTCAAAAATGTATTGGTACCTCTACAACAGCCGCAGATTTGTGTTTGCAATTTTGTCATTCCTGCCTTACATTTAATTTTTCAATAATCTGTTTTTTTTTTTTTTACAAAGTTTCATCTTAATCAGTCTGACCAGAGTGGTTTTGGCAAGAATGCCCTGCTTAAATCACAACCATTTAATTCACATTGTCATGTTTCAGTCATGTTGTGTTCCCTGCCTTTTGATTATTTTCTTTTACTGTGTTTTCTTTGTTTATTTTAAAATATTATTTTTTACTAGGAAACACTTTAACCTCCGGTACTCAAAGAAAAATGGATCACGCACTTGCGAAGTACAGAAGTCCAGGGCCCTCATGTATAATGCCGTGCGTAGAATTCATACTAAAACATGGTATATGTGGAACTGTGGGTATACAGTGAACCCTCGTTTATCACGGTTAATCCGTTCCAGGCTCTACCATGATAAATGAATTTTCGCCAAGTAGGATTCTTTATTTATAAATCGAATATTTTCGCAGTTAGAGTATAGAAAACCTGTTTACGACCTTCTAAATACTTTTTTTAACATTATTAGAGCCCTCTAGACATGAAATAACACCCTTTAGTCACCATTACACTTGTATACACATACAGGCCTGATTGATGGATTGCTGCAGAGATGGTTTTCCTTCTGGAAGGTTCTCCTCTCTCCACAGAGGACCTTTGGAGCTCTGAGTGACCATCGGGTTCTTGGTCACCTCCCTGACTAAGGCCCTTCTTCCCCGATCGCTCAGTTTAGATGGCCAGCCAGCTCTAGGAAGAGTCCTGGTGGTTTCGAACTTCTTCTACTTATGGATGATGGAGGCCACTGTGCTCATTGGGATCTTCAAAGCAGCAGAAATTTTTCTGTAACCTTCCCCAGATTTGTGCCTCGAGACAATCCTGTCTCAGAGGTCTATAGACAATTCCTTTGACTTTATGCTTGGTTTGTGCTCTGACATGAACTGTCAACTGTTGGACCTTATATAGACAGCTGTGTGCCTTTCCAAATCATGTACAATCAACTGAATTTACCACAGGTGGACTCCAATTAAGCTGCAGAAACATCTCAAGGATGACCAGGGGAAACAGGATGCACCTGAGTTCAATTTTGAGTTTAATGGCAAAGGCTGTGAATACTTATGTGCATGTGCTTCCTCAATTTTTTTATTTTTAATAAATTTGCAAAAACCTCAAGTAAACTTTTTTCACGTTGTCATTATGGGTTGTGTGTAGAATTCTGAGGAAAAAATTAATTTAATCCATTTTGGAATAAGGGTGTAACATAACAAAATGTGGAAAAAGTGATGCGCTGTGAATACTTTCTGGATGCACTGTATATTGTCACACACATGCGAATGGGAGGCAGTTGAAGGGCTTGAGTAAGGGCAATTCCGAATCAGACCAGGATGTAACAGTGTTCATTGACTCTTTTTCTCCCTTTCCTGCAGACCATTCACGGGAGATTCCACCTGGTCCTCTTGACATCACTTCCGGGTCCGAGCCTATGGAAGAAGACCTTACCGGCTCCTGTGAAGTCATGTCAGTGCTCGCGCCTATGGTTAAAGACCCTCATGAGTCCGACCATTTTTGACTTCACTTCCTATCTTCCCCTTTAAAAGCCTCCATCTTTTCTCTATTCCCTCAGTTCTGTTTTGGACTCAGTTTTGTGCACAGCAGTGCTATCATTTAAACTTCAATTTGCAGCCGGGAAACCAAATATATGGGTGGCTGCCCCAAACCTTGCTATGGCTCTTTGTGGAGTTTGTGACTATATATATATATATATATATATATATATATATATATATATATATATATATATATTGTGAAAAGCATGCCCCCGGACACAGACAGACAGACACCAGAATGTCCAAAATGCACGTTTTATTAAGCACAGCACCACAATGCCTTATTCTCCAACAGTCTCAGTCTCAATCTCTTTCTCATCACTGTCAATGACCTCCACTCCCCTACTCACAAGTTTTGTTTCCTTCCTCCCAACTCCGGCTCAGCTTCTGGAGGGAGGCGGCCTATTTTATAATAACCCGGATGGGCTCCAGGCGCTCCATCTGATGTCACTTGCTGGTGTGACGGAAGTGTCATGAGAGCACCCGGAAGTACTCCGGGTGACCCTTGAATTTCTTCTGTCAGCACTTGCTGGTGTGGCGGAAGTGCTGCCATCCAAGGTTTCAACCACATCCTGGTGCCCCCTGGTGGTGACTCCATCTTCGCAAAGGGTTGAGCTTCACAGTTCTGTGACCCCCATGTATTCCAGGGAGGCCGCCAACCTGCGCTCCAGGGAAAATACCGCCCCATTTCTGGGCATCTAGAACAATATATAAATATATGTGCTCCCTTTATAGTCACCTAGACATGCTCCAGGTGCCCGGTGACGTTCTTCTGATGGCACTTCCTGGTGTGGCGGAAGTGCCGTATGAGCACCCGGAAGCACTCCAGGCGTCGCTGGAAGGTCCTTCCTCCATCTTCCCAGGTGTGGCGGATATGCAGATTCCCAGGGCTTTATGAGGCTTGGGGTGCCCCTTGGCGGTAGCCACAGGCCCCCTTGGGTTTGAACCTCCCTGCTACTTCCCCGTGGTTCCCTTGCTATCCAGGGTGGTTGCCCCCTCATGGCCTGGGGGACGTATAGATCGCCTCCTGATCCTTCCAGGCTTCCCGGCTGGGTCTGTCCCATCGCCTCCTGCCACTATATATATATATATATATATATATATATATATATATATGTGTGTGTAATATAATGGCATACAGCCGGGGCCCTTGCCCAGCCAGGATGCCTCCTGGCTGGAGGGACCAGGGAAAGGGGAGTATCCAGAGCATTACATTACCCAGAGAGCTATGTTACAACCAGTGCCTTGGACTCCTGCAGGGCTTCATGGAGGCTGGAGTTTGATACAGCCATGTTGGGATCTGTGGGGGCCGCCAGGGGGTGCTTCAGCTGCTGCTGAGCTCTTATGGGCAGCTCTTCCGTCACACCAGAAGTGCTGCCGGAAGTGGAACAACGAGCAACTGGAGCACTTCCAGGTGCCTTATAAAAGGAGCCAGCAGCCACTACTCCAGGGAGCCAGAGTTGAGTGGGAGTAGATGAAGTTTGTCTGGAGGAGTGGAGGAGGAAAGAGAGAAGAGAAAGAAGAGTTGTATTGTGCTGTGACTATGTTGTGCTTGTGGGGAAATGGGGGAAGGCATTTCCTATAAGGGAAAAAAGAAAATAAAAAACGTGTGTGCTTTGAAATTGTGTCCCACGCCGGTCTGTGTTGGGTTTGAGTGGTGGTGTGCCCCCTGGTGGTCCACAAGTGGCATAGTTGGCAGGATTACCTGGCCGTTTGCAAGGCAGGGACCTGTAATTTTATTCTTGTGGTGACTCGACACAGCAGTGCAAGGCGTGCACACGCAACAGCACATGTGGCTTAGCAGTACATGCTGAAGCCACACTTGGAGAGAGGAGGCTCTGAAAAACTGCTCCCGCCCTGATAGGGAGAAGAAAGTCCAGGCGAGGTCTGAAAGCAGCGGGCGGCTACATGCACAGTGTTGGCAATGAAATCCATATCGGCATGCTGTAGAGGGAGGCCATCCAGAAGACAGGTAGGCACTGGCCCCAGAGATGACCTGCCCTGGGATTGTTTTTCATTTTTATCTGTGTGCCTGGCTCCTAGATGGCAAAATTTTGGATCTGCGTTGGTGGCCTAAGCCTTGGGCACCAATGACCCTGTAAGACATTCCAGGAAACCGCTTAATTGTAGCAGAAAGATTTCACGATTTTTGTGCAACGCACAGAGAGATTGAGCAGTTAAACGAAAAGCTAATAGCTATTTTAAATAAAGAAGGTGCGATTAAGAAACAGAAAAAGACATTCGCGGAAAGCTCTAAGAAATGGAATGAATTTGCTGCCGCTACAACGGCATGGCTGAAAGATGCAAATGAACAGCTAGTTAATCAATTCGAAGAAATGCAATTTCAAGAACGAGATCACTCAAAGTCAAAGGCACGAAAGGCTTCTCCTCAGTTAAAGCGCGCCCTTGATATTAAATGTGATTCTTTACTACAGAAAGGTGCAGTAGCATCAGCATCCTCTTCGACAGTCACACTTGAGCGGACCGAACTCGATGGAATCCTACAAAACTTCATGAGCTTGAGTTTATAGTAAAAAAACAGGAACGATCGGAACAACCTTCGACTAGCGCAGCCACAGGAACGCAGAGTTCTAAAAATTATATAATAGATATATTAGCACAGAATAAAGCTGAATTTCAGAAAGCGTTCACCGAAATGGCTAGAGCGTTAACTGAACAAAAAACAACACCTGCTCAAACACCAATAGTACCTCCGGCGCCGCGTGGCGAAGTACCACACAGACAGGTGCCTTTATTTTAAGGCGACCCACTGACTTATGCAAAATTTATCAGAACCTTTGATCATGCTGTAGGTGACATATTAGTAGACCCACAAGATAAATTAGATTATTTGATTCAATATACAAGAGGACCAGCTCAAGAAATGATTGAAGGATGTGCGCGATTGCCACCAGATGAAGGATATGAAAAGGCTAGAAAACAGCTAGAAAGTTACTATGGCAACCAAGCGTTCATAATAGATACATACGTAAACAAAGCTTTGAAGTGGCCTCAAATAAAACAAAATGACGGGGAAGCCTTGAGAGATTATGCAACCTTTCTTGATAACTGTATGGATTCCATGACCAAAACAAGAAACCGAGCAGCATTCAAAAGCAATGAAAAGTGAAAGGTATGTAGAAACATATGCCTTTATAGACCTCGGCAGTACAGTAACAATTTGTACTGAAAGGCTCCAGAGACAACTGAGCCTTCAAGGGAGAAGGACGCAAGTATTCCTCAAAACTATGAGTAATTACGATGATGATTCAAAAATGCTAACCCAATGTTCTATTTTATCAGATTTACAAGTCTGTGGTCTCAATGATGTTGAATATATTGATTTGCCAAAGGTCTTCACACAGGTCTCCATTCCAGTGAAGAGAGAAAGTATTCCACTACAAGAAGATATCGATAAGTGGGCATATCTTAAAGAGGTACGTCTGTCTCATATTGACTCTGAAGTTGATCTTTTAATAGGAATCAACTATCCAGAAATCTTTGAGCATTCACGAATCATACCTAGTCAAGGAGGTGGACCTCACGCCATGAAGACTGCACTTGGATGGGTAGTTGGTGGACCATACAAAGAGATAGATGACCTCGCAAAACAAAGTGGTAAGATGTCTAAACATTCAATCAATCGTGTGTCAATAACAGAAATTGAAGATATGCTGCTGCAACAGTATAACACAGATTTTCCAGAGCGCAACTGTGAAGAAAAGGAGGAGATGTCACCGGAGGACATCAAGTTCATGCGCATAGCTTCAGAATCTGCAAGACTGGTAGGTGGCCACTATTGTTTAAATTTGCCTTTGAAGGATGAAACACTTAAAATGCCGAATAACCGCTGTATTGCTGAACAGCGTGCTATTGGACTCAAAAGAAAATTGAGCAAAATTCAGGTTTCCACGAAGACTATAAAGCCTTCATGAAAGACATTATAGACAATGGCTATGCTGTTAAAGTACCCAAAGAAAGCCTGAATTGCAATGAAGGCAGAGTGTGGTACATCCCACATCACGGTGTGTATCATCCAAAGAAAAATAAGATTCGAGTAGTCTTTGACTGCACAGCCACCTACCAGGGGATTTCACTTAATGAACAATTACTAAAAGGCCCTGACCTAACTAACACACTCATTGGCATCCTTACAAGATTCAGAAAGGAGCCAGTAGCCTTAATGGCAGACATTAAGTCAATGTTCTACCAAGTTAAGATACCAGACAAAGACACAGATCTTTTACGTTTTCTATGGTGGCCTGAAGGTAATCTAAGTAAAGACCTAGAAGAATTCAAAATGACAGTACATCTTTTTGGTGCTACTTCTTCACCCAGTTGTGCTTCTTATGCTTTGCGAAGAGCAGCCGAAGATGCCAGAGACACATTTCCTGAGGAAGCTGTTAACACCGTTCTCAACAACTTCTACGTGGATGACTGTTTAAGGTCAGTGACAACAGAAGAACAAGCAATAAAGCTGGCAAAGGACCTCCAAGCTCTATGCCTCAAAGGGGGATTCCATTTGACTAAGTGGGTGAGTAACAACAGAGCAGTTTTATTGTCCATACCTGAAGAAGACAGAGCTCATGAACAAAAGGACTTAGATTTGAGCCACAGTCTCCTTCCCACAGAGCGTGCCCTGGGAATCCAGTGGTGCACAGAAACTGACAGTTTCAAATTTCAGATTAAGTTGCAAAACAAGCCCGCTACAAGGCGTGGTATTTTGTCTGTTGTTAGCTCAGTTTATGATCCACTTGGTTTTCTAGCACCTGCTTTACTGCCAGCAAAGCTTATTCTAAGAGACTTATGCAAAGAGAAATTTGGGTGGGATGAAGAAGTAGAAGTCAAACACATTCAAAAATGGAAAAAATGGATGGATGATTTGAAGTTACTTACAGACTATAAAGTGAACAGATGCTTCAAACCTACTGGGTTTGGAACCATAAAGACAGCACAAATGCACCATTTTGCAGATGCTAGTGAAGATGGATATGGCACTGTCACTTATCTTGTTTTAACAAATGAAGAGAGCAAAAGGCATTGTTCATTCCTGATGGGTAAGTCAAGAGTTGCACCATTAAAACAGGTCACAATTCCAAGATTGGAGCTGACAGCAGCGTCATGGCAGTAAAATGGACAAAATGCTTAAAGGTGAGCTTCAAATGCCCTTACTAGAATCTACATTTTGAACTGACAGCACTACTGTGCTAAAATACATCTCAAATGAAAGCACTCGATTCAAGACCTTTGTTGCAAACAGAATCTCCGTGATCAGAGATCATTCACAACCTTCACAGTGGAGGTATGTCACATCTGTCCTTAATCCAGCTGATCAAGCTTCTAGAGGGCTAAGCATAGAAAACTTTCTCAAGAACACCACATGGTCACATGGTCCAAGTTTCTTATTGAAGTCAGAATGTGAGTGGCCAAAAAGACCAGATCAACTGAACGATTCACTTTTTGAAGATGATCCAGAAGTTAAAATTTGTGTAGTTAACATGACAAAAATAGAAGAGACAACTGAACCCATCAACAAACTAATCACTTACTTTTCAGATTGGCATCGCTTGAAGAAAGCAGTAGCTTGGTTCCTCAAGTTTAAAGACATACTGCTACACTTAAGAAATGAAAGAAAAACATTTCAACTAGAAGCCATTCAGACTAAAGGTAATCCAAAAGAACAAAAATCATCACAAAGCACATGAAAAAGTATAAACGGACTTTAAAACCAAGTCCAATTTCTCTAGATGACTTAGTTAAAGCTGAAACAGAGCTTATCCGTCTAAGTCAACAGCAAGAATTTCCCGAAGAATTAAAAGCTCTAAAGAAAAAGACTTGTGTTAAAAGAACAGTCAAATCTATAAACTCGACCCGATCATACAAGATGGAATATTAAGAGTTGGAGGAAGACTCTGCAAAGCTGCAATGCCCGAAGAAGCTAAACACCCCGCAATTTTACACAAGCATTCACATGTTGCTTCTCTCATATTACAGCACATTCATAAATGCGTCGGACATTGTGGGCGCAACTATGTACTCGCACAATTACGCCAAAAATACTGGATACCTCAAGCAAATTCAGCTATCAGAAAAATAATTTCAAAGTGCACAACATGCAGAAGATACAATGCGAAAGCAGGTGAGCAAAAAATGGCAGATTTGCCAGAAGATCGCCTAGCATCAAACCAACCACCGTTCACTAATGTTGGAGTTGATTATTTTGGCCCCTTCCTAGTCAAAAGAGGAAGAAGTTTAGTCAAGAGGTACGGAGTAATCTTCACATGTCTAACAACCAGAGCTGCGCATAGAGATCGCACATAGCTTAGACACTGATTCTTGTATCCAAGCCATACTCCGATTTACGGATAGAAGAGGACAAGTTAAAATCATGCGCTCAGACAATGGAACAAATTTCGTTGGAGCAGAAAGAGAGCTACGAGAAGCTATTAAAAAGTTGGAACACAAAAAAATCAGTGACGCTATGATGCAAGAACAAATCAAATGGATTTTTAATCCACCATCAGCCTCTGGGAAAGACAAATCAGAAGCATAAGAAAGATCTTAAATTCAACACTAAACCAACAAACACTCGATGATGAAAACCTTCCTACAATGATGTGTAGAATGGAATCAATACTCAATAACAGACCCCTTACGAAGACATCAGATGACCCAAATGATTTGGAACCACTCACACCTAATCACTTGTTATTATTGAAGACAAAACCTGAAATACCACCTAAACTCATTTCAGAAAATGAACCATACCCAAGAAGACGCTGGAAACAAATTCAATACATGGCTGATTTGTTTTGGAAAAGATGGACAAAAGAGTATTTGCCAATACTTCAAAACGTCAAAAATGGCTTGCACCAAGAAGAAATTTTGAACCAGGGGACGTTGTTCTAATTGTAGATAAAGCTACACCTCGCAATTCATGGGTAATGGGTCGAGTCATCAAGACAATGCCAGATGCCAAAGGTGCAGTCAGAAGAGTTTGTGTGCAGACCAAAACCAGCACACTGGACAGACCCGTGAATAAACTGTGCCTAGTCCAAGAAACAGTCGATGTTTGAAATATGAAATTTTTTAAAATGTTTGTTTGCAGTGTTATTGCTAATGATTTGAAAAGAATCATTAAAAATTTATTGGCTCATATTGAAGTTAAGTATAGTAATTGTCTCCGCTCCTGCATAGTCAATTAGGGGCCGGAAATGTAAGAGCCAATCTTAGAAAGTTAAAGTTTTGAGTTAAACTCATATTAATGTTTGCTTAATTTGAATAGAATATAAATTCTTTTCATAGTCATAACTTATGGTATAGTCTTTTCCCCCTATAGTTAACAAGAGATAGAACCTTCTTACTATAACTGAGTAACAGTGTAATAATAAGCTCAGTTTGTTTAGAATAGGTCTCAATAAAGAGGGACTTGAAAGACCCATTTTAAGCTTAGAAATGGGATAAGCATACAGTTTTCTGACCGTTTTGAAATTGTTCAGAAATGTTAAATAAGAAGTAATGATTTGAGATATAACAAGAATAAGCTTAGAACTGAACTTTTCTTGACATTAACTTTTCCCTTTTTGTTATTTTAATTTTCCTTTTTTGTGTGAACTGTTTTACTTCCAAACTTAACTAAACTTTTATTTTGTCTGTGGAGTCATTTCTGCACGTCAGGCTTTTGTTGAATCCCATTTTTTTGAGTTGAAGCTGCAGAACTTATTAATTTTGGGAAAACGCGGCTATAGACCCTGTTGCCAGTTCACTGGTTGTCCTTCCTTGGACCTATTTTGGTAGGTAATAACAAGTGCATATTATGGACACCCCCACAAGACCTGACATTTTGAAGATGCTATAACCAAGTCTTATATACTCTTATATACAATTTGACCCTTTACAAAGAGGCTCTGATGATTATGCTTGCCAATTTTTTCTGCTTCCAAAACATCATCTTCAAGAATTGGACAGTTCAATTGCTGCCCAATGTATCCCAATACCCCCCATTGCCACTGTAATGAGTAGAAGTACAAGAATGACATCTATGCCCTAAGCACTTGGTGCTACAACTTTCAATGTTTGTGTCAGGGCAAATACAGAAATCACTAAATCTTACACTGAGGTAGTTCACAAAAACACAATGGACGTCATCAGTCATGCAGATCAGGCACCAATATTTTACTCTGTCATACACACAAATTTGTGTTGTTTGTTGTTTAAAATGTGACAAGTCATTAAGAAAGTGTGCAAAGAAACACTCTTCTACTGCCCCAATTGCAATATTGGGCTGTGCATTGGTTTCTATTTCAAAATATATCACACTTAGGATATGTACTAAATCTGCATCAACATGGCAGTGGAGAGTAAATACTGTATACCTTTCCTACTGTAATTCAATCAGTTGATCAATCAGCTTTATTTAAAATGCAGAATCACCATGCAGCATGGTCCTAATACACTGTACAAACTAGATGAAAAAAATAAATAAAAAAATAAAGTAAAAAAATAAAGACAGAAATTAAAATTAAACAAAGGTTTGAATGAATAATATATAATGTTTAAATAAAATGACATTAAAACATTAGAAGTTTAGGTATGTCAACAAGTAATAGAAAAATAATAATACTAATTTAAGCATTTAAGGAATATTTCAAAGATGATTTACCTGACTGAATTCTAAAGCGGTTGTAATGAAGAGAGTAAAAGGTAGGTTTTTAGTCTTGATTTAAAAATATCATCTGAGCTTGCTTCTCCTGAACATAATGGAAGGCCAAACATAAGGCGCATGGTAGGCAAATGCTCTGTGACCAACAAAATTTTTTTCTTAATTGAAGGAATGACCGAAATACCAGCATTAAGAAAGCAAAGAGGACGTACCAGAGTGTATGGTATAATTAGCCCAGCTCAGTAAGGTATTGCAAGTCCATGCAAGGCGCTATATATATTTAAAGAAGAACTTTATAATCAGCTCTTGCTTCCACTGGTAACTAGTGTAGAGAAGCTGAAATGGGTGTTGTGTCCTCATTTTTTTGTTCTCATTTTTGTCAAGATTCTAATTGCAGCATTCTGAACAAGTTGAAGCCATCTAATAGCACATCTAGGAAGACCAGAGAATAGGGCATTACAATAAACAAGTCTAGAAGAAACAAATGCATGCTTTAATGTTTCAGCAACACACAAAGATAGAATAGATTGGATTATTGTAATATTACTGAGAGGAAAAAATGCTGTCTTGGTAATAGCCTTGATATGAGACCAGGATGTGAGAAAGCATTAAAGATGACTATAAGATTTTTGATGGTCGAATGTGTAGAACAGCCATTAATATTAACACTCAAGCTCTCGCACAATTGCCCATAACTGAAAGGTCCAACAACCAATAACTCATCCATTTTTTTCAATTTCTAAAAGACATGCCTCTAAATTTAGGAGTTGAGAAAGGTAATTTACCTTTATAGGTATGTATAACTGCGTATTGTCAATAAAACAGTGAAAATTAACACCATATTTACAAATGATATAACCTAGGGGAAGCATACAGACAGAAAAAAATATGTGGACTTTGTTATTAACATGTTTCTGTTACACAAAATAACAAAATAAAAATTTTCTTGTTGAAAAAAATAATTACTTTTAACATGTCCTTCTGGGAGAAAACTTAACACTAAAGCGGTTAAACACACTGAGGGATTTAGAATTTAGAATGGAGGTGGGTAGCTCATTCTACCAGCTAGAAGCTATAAATGAAAAGTGCAGAGATGGCATCACTAGATGCCAAACATCAGCAGACCTCAATGGGTGTCAAGGAGCATAGGACCTGATAAGGGTGTAAGTCAGTACAAGAGCGTAATAGGGTCCCAGGGGACACCGAGCCATGTTCTCTGGCAGAAATGTTAAATGTTATGTCAGTGCAGTAGAAATGCAGTGAAGAAGATCTAGGGAAAGAGTGCCCATCATCTAATTACACCAAAGACATTGAAATGCCACACATGATGGTATTAAATGGGCACAACTATCTCTAGATCCATGGTATTTATTACGACATACAGGCTTCTTGAGTTTTATTAAGGGGCCCTTACCTTTTAGAAGATATCAGGGGCTCAACAATGTAGGGAAGTTTAAGACTACAAGAGAGAACACTATAAAAGTTAATCAACCTGGTGCAACATTTTAAATTATTTTTTCGTAGGTCATGACAGCTGCGTTGTGGTACTGAACATGGTGACATTCCATAATAGAGCCTACTCATCCACACAACAAGCCAGTTTAGCGTTTGCCAATCAATTTGGCAGCATACAAGTATATTTGGAATGCATGATGAAAACTAATCATCTGAAGGAATTATGTAAAATCATAGGAAGAAAATGACTACCTTCTCCAAAGGCACCTCACGGAAGAAACAGATAGATCCAAATACTACAAAGTAGCATGGTAGCATATTACCTCTTTTTCTCACTATGCCAACCACAAGTTAATACAGTATATTCCAAATACATTTAATGCATTTTAAGCCAAGGGGATTGTTGAGCATGTCAGCTAACTTAAATTATCCTTTCCCACACACAAGCACATAGGAGGCAGTCAATGGGCTTAACTGAATGTACTATGCCAGACCAGGGGCTGACTAAGTGGATTAACATCTTTTCTCCCTCTGAAGGAAAACCTGCCTAAGGCCAATATCCAATCAGGTTCAACATCCGGCTGCAGTCCCCGCCCTGATCCTGAACTCACTTCTGACTATAATCCTGTGGACACTTCTCTTCCTCCTCTCCTTCTATAAAGCCAGCACATTCCCTTCCTCAGTCAGTCACGTTTTGGGACTCATTAATTCATGATTATTCTGCTATGCATTTCTCGTTGAATTATTATTGTCAATATATAGGTTAGATCCCCAAAATTTTTAGTCTCGTCTCACTGCTCTTTTACACCTTATTATTCAAGGAGATGAATAATATAAGGTTCAGAATTATGTCATAGTGTTTAGTGTTGATATTGCACAACTTATGGACCTAGGGTTAAATATCGGGCCTGATCAAAATTTGTACATTGGCCCATAATTTGTATGAATGATTGCTTGCTGCATCCAGTAGGTGGTGAACAATTCTTGGCTATATGTTTGTTAGAGATTGTAGCTTTCACTAAACCAAAAGTCTATTTAATGGATTTTTATTGCATCCTATATAGACTTATATTATATTTTTCACTAGCAGTACAAACGGTGATTCTAAGATGAAGAAAGAAAAAATAACACTAAAGAAAGAATACACTTAACCCCTTTTTTAATATTGGCTGGACACTCATAATAACACAATTTTCATTGGGTTCCTGCAATTGG
The DNA here is from genome assembly GCF_016835505.1 of Polypterus senegalus. Classification (NCBI taxonomy): domain Eukaryota; kingdom Metazoa; phylum Chordata; class Cladistia; order Polypteriformes; family Polypteridae; genus Polypterus; species Polypterus senegalus. Next base: position 101,964,251 of record NC_053168.1, read on the forward strand.
CTGTGGCCTTCTTCAAGAGAGTGCATGAGGCATAGTTCCTAGGTACGGGCAGGAGTGATGTCTTCCATCCATCCGTAGGTGAGCTCTAATATTCAGTGCAATTGCAAGAACTTTATACATTTCTCATATTCCAAAATAAGAACATACATTTGCCAAACATGGGATTAATTTACTGGGAAACTCTAAATAGCAGAAAGCAGCCCCTGGCATTATATTGATCATCACCAAACAGGAAGCACATCAGCACTTTTCAATAGTCTGCCCTAGTTGTCTCCACTTGTCTTTTCCTGTCTCCATGTCAGATGGTTTGCACAGTTTAGATATTTTCAGCTGAGTCAATTCATGGTCTTAGCTTTGAGCAAAATCATGTACTATGTTATAAAACTCACAGATCACAGTGGCAAATTTCAGACCTTTGGCTACACCTGCTCCTCTAGTTTTATCTAATGTAAGAGACTATTATGCTATTATATTGAAGGTGACTGTGAGTGAATGAAAGTGTGTGCATAAGGACAAACTACAGTGAAGTAGATACAGGCAATGGGCGGTAGGCAAAAGAATAATACTCATTAAGGAGATGACTAAAACTACCCATCCATTACCTGAGAAGAACAACACAGTGGATTTTAAGAATGTTTTAAAATTAGTTACACAAACAAATAATATTGCAAAGAAAATAATTGTGAGAGAATTACAAGCAGGCTGATTCTTTCCTACAACAAGATCTTCTAAGTATCTGCTGAAGGACTCTCAAATGATAAATGATGCAATTCGCTAGCTAATCAAGAAGATAATAAAATTAGTGAAAAAATAACATGTTAGCTGCTTATCATTTCTTAAAAAAGATGAATACTTGAGATTAAAAGATTTTTTGTTTTCATTATTACAGGCAAGAATTTCTTAGGGCACTCTAGGAAACCATAATATTTGAAGTAGCCTTGAGTGGTAGTCATATATACATTTGAGAATTTCAGGCATACTTAAAAATTTTTCCTTCCACAGAAATTCTTTTCTTTCTTGTATTGTTATCTTGTGTTGATATAAACACTAAATTCAAAGAGAAAGCAAAACAAAGAGTTGGGTACAGGTTTAAGGCATGCTAGTGTGCAGACGGCGATGAACGCACATGAAAAGCCCTTTATGAGATTTTTTGAATGCTCTGTGATCAAAGCTATTTTTCTTCTCTTTGTTTAAAGAGCTCTTTTTACTTAAATGGACCAAATTCTACAGAGTTTAAATATGACATAATTGGCCGGGGGGGACTTTGAAGGTTAACCTGTCCTCCCTAAAAAGAGATAATTCTCCAAGTATCCACCATATGCCCTTTATGTTATACATCTTAGCCCAAACTCTAACCATAAATTGATAAAGTGAGAACTTAAGTGAAAATATAATGCACAATTAAGAGTGTACCCAAAGATTATTCTTAGTTAATGAGCAACCAAGAGATGATTCCAAAAGATGTGGTCAGAAAAAAGTAACATACTTTTAAATAAAGTATATCAAAGTAAAAAAAAAAAAACAGCCACTAAAGGGGCAAGGCAAAATCGAAATTTAGAAATTTTCCCAAAAATCAAAATGAAACTTGAGCCTTCCAGGAAACGAAGCTAACCTTTGACAAACATTAAGTAATTTTAAATATCCACCAAAGGATACCAAAGCTGCTGTGCACTGCCATATGTATACTGGAACTACCAGTGGTGTCACTAATTTTAGATATTATGATAAAGCAAACGGGAATACGCAAAAAACATGGCTTCAAGTAAGTAGAAAAAATATGACTATATAGAAAAACAAAATACAAAGAAATCAAAAATGAAAATGAAAGTCAGAAATTAAATGAAATACAAATTCAGAAGTACACAAAAAACTGAGTATATTCTACTAAGTCAGAATTAACTGAAAAATTTCTTTACATCTAATGTAGAGACTGACTGTTCATCCTGCTAATTTTCTTATCTACACCTAGTGGTTTATTTATTAATGTTGATTTATCCTACCGTAGCTTTCCATTTAGGCTCTGTCACAGATAGCATTTGGTAGTCCATTGAAATGGAACTTATCATTGAAATGGAATTCACAATCATATAACACTCATTCCAGATTGGACAAATCAAAATCACTTCTATGAATAGTTGAGATCTGTTTAATAAATATAAGTCATCTTCGTCTTCTAGGAAACTTTTCTAAAACATCCTTAATGTGATGTACTATATTGTTTAAGACATGGTGGCACCAGCCATTTTGCTGTGTACTTGTACACAGGTCTTTTACTTAAGTGGCAGCTGTCAGATCTTCGTAAAGTCAGCTAAAGTGTAAGCCTCTCTTTGGAATGCAGTTTCTGGCTCTCATCTGATAAGACTGATTAATCACAGGCAAAGGATATCCAGAGATGTCTCCATGATGCACCATTCAAACAATTGGTCTTTGAACAACAAATGATTGCAACCTTAATGGATAAAAACTTATTACCAATTTTCAACCAATCCCTAAACCCCTTCTCCTTTCTTTATAACCCATTGCAAGCACTATATCTGTGCTCTCTAAAAGAGTTAAACAAGGATGGCACAAGTTCACACCATGCTATAGTAAAGCAAGGTGCACAAGTCAGAGAGACTGAACGAAGACCCTTTCCCAAACATGTTTGGTACAAGTCTTCATTGTGCTTTCAAAATCAATTATGTGGCACTGTTGTCTTGTTGTGTCGATGATGTACAAAGTATGTAGTTAGATATATAGGCCAGGGGCCTCATGTATAAACGGTGTATATGCACAAAAATGTTGCGTACTCCCGTTTCCATGCTCAAATCGCAATGTATAAAATCTAAACTTGGTGTAAAGTCATGCACATTTTCACACCAGCTAAATGCTTGGCGTACACAAGTTCTCCGCTCAGTTTTGCAAACTGGTGGCACCTAGCGTCAAAGCAATTCAAGTGTGGTTTCCCTTTCTTTTTTAGATCCACATCCCTGATGCAGCTTTATTAAATACACTGAAATTAACCGCATATTGTTTATTAGTTTATGGCATCTGATTGTAATTAACCTGTGAAAATATAATGGTCCTCGGAATGGCCAAACTATTCCAAATACTATAGCTTCCTTAGTGTAGTTTCTCTCAATGCACCACTCAGAGTATTTATAGCATTGTATCTGAGTGTGGAATCACAGCCCTACAGCAGCTGATTGGAAAGAGAATTATCGGAATACAGCATCAAGCACACACTGCCTCAGCCATGTGCAATGTCTACTGAACTGCTCTCAAATGACAAATGCTTCAGAGCCTTTTCTGTACTGACCTCGCAGTTCAGAAACAGTTTCATCCCAAGAACTATAAACGCACTCAATCAGTCCATCAAGTGCTCCTTGAAGAACTGTTTGTACTTATAAGTATAATCACCTCATTGTAAACTTGCGATAAAGTTATAATATTGCAGAACCTGAGCCATTTTATAAAGAGTGTATTTACATATGATGGCGATATCATTTTTAAGATGAAATTCAGCAAAATATGTATATTACATTACACAGATACAATGTTAACATCATTTAAATAATCTATATTGTTAATAATTAAACATGTGAGGACATGGTGTTGCAGCGCTAGCAACAATCTGGTGCCCCGTTCAGAGATTGTTCCTGCCTTGCGCTGTATGCTTGCTGGGACTGGTGTGACAGTGGATGGATAGATGGATGGAATAATTAAACAAGTACTACAAAGATATTTCAATGTTCCTTAAACGTTTTGAAGAATCAGCGTTCTAAGCTTACAGATGGCTTAACATCTATTACAGAGCAGATTGTGTGGCAATTGGTTACTTGGAGAAAGAAAAGGAAGGATGGAAATTGGGGGTTAGTACATTTGAAAGAGACAGTACTGCTGCAATAAATTATTTAATCGAAGGTTGCGCACAGCAGAGCAAGCATCTTGTGGGAAGCAGGAACACTCTCTGAACAGGGCGCCAGCTAGTCACTATCACTGCACCACCATGTTCCTATATTTAATAACATGCTTTAACTCCTGTCATCATAATAATTATATCAAGCATACATCTCAGTACTGTAATTATTCAGAGAGCTATAATATCACAAATGTAATGGATTCGGTGTCCTGTCAAAGGAAGAGAAAGCTCATTTAAGAAACACGTAGTGATTCACACATAGAAGAACACATACAAAACAAAGCATTTAAGGTTCTACTTTAGTTACGATGGGATCTGAGAAACTCTAGTAAATTAAACACTGATTTTAAGATTAAGTTTACGGCATTCTACTTTAACAAGAAAAACTACGAGATAGAAGTGGACATTCTGATCTTTTTTTCACTGTGTCTGTATTTTTGTTCTTTCCTCTGTACCCTAATACCCTTCCCTATGACACTCAAACGGTGGGCAACGATTCGTCTTTTTACAGTGACTTTGATATCTGACGATGGTTACGATGGTATTTGAGAAACTAGTAAATTAAACAATTTAAAGATGAAGTTTATGATGTTCTACTTTAATCACAAAATAAACTACATGATTAAAGTGGAAATTTCAAGATTAAACTTGCCATTTCGAGCTTTTTTCCCACTGTGTGCCTATTTTTATTCTTTTCCCTGTACCCTAATAAGCTTTCATATGACACTCAGACGTTGGGCTATTACTCGCCTTTTCACTTTAACTTTGATATCTGACAACTTCTTTTTTATTTCGTCACTGTGCGACTTTGTGAACTTTCGGGTTTCTCCGACACTCTATGTCACTCGATCAATTTCCTTTTGTTGTTTATACCACTATTTAAACCAACAAACAGTATGTTTTTTTTTGCTTCCACTTGGTATTTGCTGAAATTCTTCTATTTTCCCCCATGCTTTTGTCATTGCCTTTTCACAGAACGCTAAGCTTAAGGGCTATTTATATTTATTTGCATATTCAAAGAGGTGTAATTCTGGGAGGAGTTGGGGAGTGGCAGCAAGTGTGTGCACATGCGTTACTTTTCACACTGACCGGAATTTATGTAGCGGAAGAATGTGTAAGTTGGCGAACAAACAGATATATACATCTGGATTTTTTTGTGCGTACGAACATTTCTACTTTTATCTGTATGCCATGTTTAAGTGTGAATTCTACACACAGCATTATGCATGATGCACCAGGGGCCTCATGTATAACGGCATGCGTAGAACTCGCACTATAACATGGCGTAAGCACAAAAGCCAAAATGTGCTTTCGCACAGAAAAATCCAGATGCAGGAATCTGTGCGTACTCCAGCTTCCACATTCTTCCGCTACATAAATCCTGATCAGCGTGAAAAGTAACGCTCGTGCATGCGCTTTAAGTAACGCCACAACTCCTCCCAGAATTACGCCTCTTTGAATATGCAAATAAATATAAATCGCCCTTAAGCTCAGTCTTCTGTGAAAAGACAATGGGAAAAGCACGGGGGAAAATATAAGAATTTCAGTGGCAAAGGAATAACAAGCTATTTTTTTATTTAAACCGTGGTATAATCAACAAAAGGACCATGATCGAGTGACATAGCGTGTTGGAGAAACTTGAAAGCTGACGTTCACAAAATCGCACAGTGCCGGAAATAAAAAAGAAGTCACATATTAAAGTCGCCGTGAAAAGGCGAGTTGTAGCCCACAGTCTGAGTGTCATATGAAAGCTTATTTGGGTACAGAGAAAAAAAAAGGCACACAGTGGGGAAAAAGCACGAAATGTCAACTTAAATCTCAACATTTCCACTTTAATCACGTAGTTTATTTTGTCATTAAAGTAGAACATCATAAACTTCATCTTAAAATCGTTTAATTAACCAGTTTCTCAAATCACATTGTAATTAAAGTAGCACGTTAAATGCTTTGTTTTGTATTTGATCTTCTATGTGCTCTATGTGTGTGAATTACTACTTGCTTCTTAAACCGGCTCTCTTCCTCCAACTGGGCACAGAATCCATTACATTCGTGATATTACAGTTCTCTGAATAACTAAAATACTGAGATGTATACGTGATATAATTTTCATGATGATTAAAGTACGTTATTAAACATGAGTTTCACGAAGCAGTGATTGTGTGCAACCTTCGATGAAATAATTTATTGCAGCAGTACTCAGGGGCGGCTCTAGGCTTGTGGTGGCACTGGGCAGAGGAAGAATCGGTAGTTCCTTCCCGCCAATGTCAATATGGTATCTTATGCACGGTGGATGGCCACGCCCATTGTGGACACTGCATAGCCGCCTCGTGCTCATGACACAAGCATTTAACTTTTGCCGAAATTTGTCGCTGCGTTTTTAGCTGTGTTGTTACTTTCTCTGTCTGTTTTATATTCAATATATATTGGTGTAGCCGCCAATGCAGTCCTTGCTTTTCTTTCCCCAAATACCCAATCAGAATTGGGGAGCGCCGATTTTTCAAAACGTTTAAGGAACATTGAAATATCTTCGTAGTACATTTTTAATTATTCTATCCTTCACGACACTCCCAGTGAAGAATATAGATTATTTAAATTAAGTTAAAGTTTTGTCTGTATAATATAATAAACCTATTTTGCTGCATTTCACCTTAAAAATTATATCGTCATCATATGTAAATACGCGCTTTATAAAGTGGCTCAGGTTCTGCGATATTATAACTGTAGTGCAAGTTTACAGTGGGGTGATTGTACTTATAAGTAGAAACAGTTCTGCAAGGAGCAATTGATTGAGTGCGTTTATAGTTCTTGGGATTAAACTGTTTCTGAACTGTGAGGTCCGTACAAGAAAGGCTTTGAAACGTTTTGCCGTGACTGAGGCAACGTGTACTTGAAGCTGTATACCGATAATTCTCTTTCCGATCAGCTGCTGCTGTGATTTACACTCAGATACAGTGATATAAATACTCTGAGTGGTGCAGTGAGAGTAATATGGAAAAAGATGATCCGCTGTGGCAACACCTAACGGGAGCAGCTGAAAGAAGAAGGTGCAGTTAGAGTAACAACGCTAAAGCAGTTATGGTATTCGGAATACTATGGCTATTCCCTGGACCATTATATTGTTACAAGTTAATTACAATCAGATGCATTACACTAATAAATAATATGCGGTTAGTTTCAGGGTATTTATAAAGCCGCGTCAGGAAAATAAGGTGTAACCACACAGGAACAGTAGTACTGCTTTGACGCTGGGTGCCGCCAGTCTGCAAAACCGAACGGAGAACTTGCGTACGACAGGATATGAGGTACCGTGGAAAAGTGCGTGGCTTTACGCCAAGTGTAGGTTTTACACATCGCGATTTGAACGTGGAAAATTTCTTACGCAACATTTCTGTGCGTACGCACCGTTTATACATGAGGCCCCAGGAGTTTTCAATAGGTAAGTATTATGCTTTCCTGGATAATAGAGAAGTCGAAAAAGGACTAGAAGTGAATCCAAAAAAATTAGGAAATGAACTTTTTGTGACAAAACCAATGAGTAATCAGGGGAAGTTAGTTGAAACTTTCAATTGGAAAGAGCAAGAAATCTTAGCAATAAAGCCCAAAAAACTTAAAACTATGAAGTCAAAACAAACAAACAGAATTTCTTAACAAAAACTGAATATCCTTTCCCTAATTGCCATCGTAAACATGAAGTTGTTTTTTTTTTAATTCAAACCCTGGATAGTGAATGAAGTGCTCCATCATCTTATGCAGTATCAATGTGATAATTACTTTTGTAAACCTGCCCCTAAACTAATTTTGCATGCAATGTCACAATTGTAAAATTATTTGTTCTTTTTTTTAAATTTTTTTTTTTTAGGCTGGAATACAAGGGATATATTTCTTGTACATTTATTTTGCAGCTGAAAACACTGTTTCCTTGCTTGGCTGTCCTCTAACATCACAGATCCTCCTGTGTAGCTGCACATGTTCTTATCTGCATTGTGCACTGTGTGACTGTACATTCTCCCTGCTTTCACATTTCCCTATATAAATTGGTCCAAGCCAGGATACCTCTGGAAGATTGGAGCAGCAGAGAAGCACTCTCCCAGAGTGCTTTCTGGTATATGCTTTCTAGCAATGCCCCATGCCACACTTTTTTGCAACAGAATTAATTTTATAATGCTCTGAACATGGAAAAATAGTCTATAATATAATAATATAATAATAATAATTCATTCTATTGGCCATATACAGTTTCTTACATTAGGAATTAGTGATATTTTGTGTACTCCAATTTACTCTAGAAAGATATACAGAGAGGGAAACAGCAGCTTGGGGTCAGTGAGCAGGGCCAGCTATTTGTACGGCCCCCACCTGGAGCAATTGCAGGCTAAGAGCTTTGCTCAAGGACCCAATGGAGTAGCACTCCTTCTGGTACTGCCAGGATTCAAACTGGCAACCTTTCAGTTATCAGCACAGATTTTTTTTCTGTAGATAACATGAAAATAAATGTGTTAATGGTGTGAATGGTGCGAAAATGCCACTTATTTCACAGTTTCTTTTTTGTTTTTTTTATATGAAACTCAAAGTTTTGCTCCAAATTCAATTTCAATTCAATGTCAACAACAACATAGCCACAATCATGAACACAAAATAGTGTGGTGATGTCAATAAAACAATGGTAAAAATAAATAACACCATGGAAAAAATTGTTCAACGAATCATATATAACACATTCCAAAATGTGACTCACAACAGCAAGAACATAAAAAGTCTCAGAAATAATAATTTAAAAAAAGATTTTTCTGCTTTTCTCCAACATAATATTAATTTTCTCTGAAAATCAGTTGTTCCTAATTGTGGAAGTGAGACAGATCACTGGGACATTTATGTACTGTATGTATGTATGTATTGTCACAAGAATGGACTTGACACATAAAAAAGGTTTGGGGCAGCCACCTGTATATTGTTTACTAGCTGCAAAAATAGGAATAGTTGTTGTACAGATTGGTCAAAAACAGAACTGACTTCGTTGGCGAAAGATGGTAGCTTTACTGGCCAACAGAGAAAATGACATCATCAATGGGACCGGGACTGGAAGTGGCATCATCAGGCCTGGAACCGGAAGTGACGTCATCAGTGGGCCTAGAACTGGAAGTGATGTTATTAGTGGGGGCAGAAAACGGAAGTGACATCATCAGGGTCTGGCAGAATTTCCCATAACTAGTCCACAGAGAAGTGAGATGAAGAGTTAGTGCACTGCACCACCCCCTGGTCTGGCATGGAATTACTCTCATTCAGGCCCTTTAGCTGTCTTCCATGTGCATGTGTGCGACAGTATGTGTGTATGTATGTATGTTATCAGGAGAATTGCTGATGTTATTCATCATAAACCTTGCAATTGACTAAATATGTACATCTTTGGGATGTGGGAGGAAAACCTGAGCATCCACTGAAAAGCCCACACAAACACAGGGAGAAAATCGAAACTCCACACAGACTGCAACCAGGCTGAGATTTGAGCCCTGGGCCCTGTAGCTGTGAGACAGCACCAGAAGCTATTATGTCACTCTAGATATATCTATTATAAAAAAAAAAACATAGAAAGTAAAAGCAAGGCGACGATACGTGATCTTCTCGGAAGTTCTCGGAAGACATTTAAAAGACCTGCGAGACAAAACGGACTTGCCACGGAGTGTCTCGCGGGGACCGTAAACATGAGACTTGGTGCCAAAAGATTGTGCCAGGGTCACCTCGTGAGGACATGGAACATGAGATTCTTGCAAGACACGACCTACTTACAAAAGATATCATATAACATACATCAAAAAACATGTGCAAAAGCTCGTAGTACACACACATCCTGTGCTCTCAGCATATATAAAGCTTATAAGGACAATACAGAGAATAGGGACCTAAAGGCGTTGGAGAGAAAAAAAGGCAGATAAGAGATTATAAAAGCAGTGGAATTTGAAAGGCTCAAACAAGATGATACACATGCAGAGAAAGGTACAGAATATGAAAGCAGTAAAATTCGAAAGTATTGTAGCGTCCCAGACAGGTTGAGGCCTTTTTGGTTTTAAGTGACTGTTCAGTCTGATTGAGGGAGGGCAGAGTACAGCATGGAAGACTGATAGCGGGGTATTGATTGATACGGTGTGCTAGACCTGGGGGAGGAGGGGTTGGATAGGGTGCTAGAAAATTGTGTTTGGGGTTAGGAAGTCGGCGATTGTTCAAGTAAAACTTTTGTAACACATTATCATGTCAGTCGCTACAGTATCAAAGAAAAGATCACATTACCGCAAACAAAAGGTGATTAATCATCAGAACCAGGTGTAATTGAAAAAATAGCAGGACAAATCGAGGTCAGAAATAAAAGGCAAAGAGTAGACAACAAAGTCTTCTCACATTCGCATCATTCAATGGACAAAATGTGGATTTACATAATAATGGACCTAACGCTATGAGAATCTGTGGTCCCGGAACAGTTAAATCAATGATAAGTTGAATTTCAAAGAATACACAATTTGATCAGGTGTATATTGATGATCACGGAGAAGCAATGCAAATTTTAACAGGCAAAAAGAAAGGTAATGTATATATTCCGGGAATAACATTACACACCAAAGGAGATCATGATATGTCATTCGTATTAAAATGTTTACAGTTTACCATGAGAATAGCTTTTGCGATGACAATCAATAAATCACAGGGACAAACATTAGAAAAAGTTGGATTATTTATTAGAGAAACAGAAACAACAGCCACTCACAGGCAATTATACATTACGTTGTCGCAAATGTGTCCCCAAAAAATATTGTTTTTAATGAAGCTTTAAAGTAAAAATGCGAATAATGAAATTGAAACAATTCCAAAGAAACAAAAAATTTAAAACTGTATATCCGATTAACCAAACACAGGGGTTGGCGAGCAAAGCGAGCAGGGGGCAAAGCCCCCTAGTAATATATATTTTTAATGCTCAGTGTCTTATAGTAATCACACTGATGAATGAACATGCAACTAATTTTATTGTTGTCTGTAGTCTTCTTCAGACATGCATGCCCAAATTATTGTTTTTTTTAACATGGTCAACTTAACAGAATCAAGACAGATGTTGTACAGCTGATTGGGAACAAAACATAATCTGCTCAGGGTGAGATGAACAGCTCAAAACTAGAAAAACAAAACAGTCTTTGAATGAGGCATTTAATGGGACCCCTACTTATTCTAGTGTCCTGGATCCCTAATAATAAGAAATGCATGTAGAATGCTCTGATGATGCCAGCAATATGAGAAATTATGAAAAACAAACAAATGAGGTAAAAAACAAAAATGGAACACTGAAAAAAAACCAAAACAAATTACATTAATGGTAGGAATAGCATGGAAATGCATCAAAAGCATCAACATTTCACAACTATTCAATTTTTGCCCACCTCAGGAGTTCCCAAGTGGTTTTTCAAATTGGAACAAAATCATAAAAAAGTTGTTGAAGGTTGTAAAGCCGCTTCTCATAAAGTATGAGATAATTTCTGACATGATCCAAGAGGCATTTTGTTTCCAGGGGCCTCATGCATAACGGCGTGCGTAGAATTCACATGGCATATGGACAAAAGTCGAAATGTGCGTATGCACAAAAAAATTCAGATGCAGAAAACCATGCATAAGCCAACTTCCACGCACTTCATCTACATAAATCCCAGTCTGTGTGAAATGTAACAATCGTGCACACACCTGCCACCCCTCCCAGACTCCTTCCAGAATTATGCCTCTTTGAATATGCAAATCAATATAAATATTCCCTTTTCAGCGTTCTATGAAAAGACAATGGCAAAATCACAGGGAAGAAAGAAGAATATCAGCAAATGCAAATTTGAGGCAACATACTATTTGTTGGTTTAAGCAGTTGTATAAACAATAAAAGGAAGTTGATCGAAAGTTCAGAAAGTCGCACGGTGCCTGAAACAAAAAAGAAGTTGTCAGATATCAAAGTCACCATGAAAAGGCGAGTCGTAGGTCACCGTCATGTGGAAGCTTATTAGGGAAATTATTGTCACACACATACCCAAGGGAGGCAGCTAAAGGGCCTGAATAAGAGTAATTCCATGCCGGACCAGGGGGTGGCGGAGTGCACTAACTCTCTCACTTATCTGCAGACCAGTTACTGGAAATTCCACCTGGCCCCGATGACGACACTTCCAGTTCCAGGCCAACGATGATGTCACTTCCTGTCCCAGCCTCTAAGACACCACTTCTGGTTCCACCCTAATTGATGATGTCACTTTCACCGCGCTCCTTTAAAGCCACCATCTTTCTGCCAGAGAATCAGTTCTATCTTGGACTCAAACCTGTATGCATTGTGCATCCTTTAAAACTAATTTTGCAATCAGGAAATATTGTACAGGTGGCTACCTCAAACCTTTTTCATGTCCCCAGTCTATCCTTGTGCTACATCACACAAGTAACTCAGTATTCTCTTACCACAATAGTTAAAATAAACTAAGGAAAAATTTAGAGACTTTTAATTTAGAATTTGCTCCACTAATCTGGCCGCATCATCTGGGAAAAATTTAGGCAAAGTTAAATGATATAGAGAGGTCATTAATACCAAGATACAATGTGAAGCTATAGTTGTTGAGGAAAATTGGGTGCTGTGACGCATGGCTTCAACGACAACTTGTAACTGCTAACTCCATTGTGATAAAGTTCTGTGTGAAAGTCATTAGACGGTCATCCAATCTACCAACCCCTAAATTTCCTAGTATATATATATATATATGTATATGTATGTATATATAACTAATTGACACTCTCAGAGGCAACAACATTCAGTAATTGAGATTGTCATTGAATTGTGTAGTGTGACAACAGATGAATGAAGCTAAGCAGTAAAATACAATAATGCAACTGGTGTTTGTACTGTCCACACAGAGCTACAAACCTTTGCAAAAGAAAATTGAAAGTAATGTTGAAAATGCAATATAAATAATTGTTTACCTTAGTAATTCATGCCCAAGTCTTTTATTGTACAGACATAAATGCTTTTAAAAAATATTTTAAAAAACTTTGTTTTTTGGGCAGAGCAAGCACCCCTTTTGTCCACCCTACCACACAGATGCCTGTTTCTCTGGACTAATGGACATATGCTACTTTGACATGCTCAGGGAATTGAACCACTTTAGTGTATTAAAAGTAAGTGGACTCCTACTCAACAACTTCAGAATTCACAAATGCAGATTTCTTTTAAGATTTCTCTAAGAACATTAACAAATAACAAGATAGAATCCAAGAAGCACTTTTTTCAAAGAGAGATTCATGAGAATCTTAAAACTGAATCATATACTTGATACACCAAATGTTGCCTAGATAAGATATAGGGACAACAGATGGTGTTATGGACACTTATGATAAAGTTGTAATCAATGAAAGTTATTAAAGGCTAAGAAGATAACCAAAAACATGAAAGGTTAAAAGGGGTGGGCATCGGCATTTTTCAGAAAACAAGTTTGTGGTCATAATACCAAAAAAATGAAAACATCAAAAGAACTAATCATCAAAAACAAGAACTCTGAACCCCCGATGTGTTTTGCCATCTGAAAGTGCATTTAACCTTTAAGACTGTTTTATATTGATGGACAGGTTAATACCTAATTTAATTTAGGTTAATACCTAAATTATTAGCTTGATTTACATGTACTTACCTATTTGACATTCATTTGTCACTCATATCTCAAACATGACAGTGGCCAAGGGCCTGTTACTGCCCTTTCCAAATTACAGATCAAATACAAAGCAAGAATACCTCAACAGCGGCCAAGGGCCTATTGCTGTCCCTGAAACATTTCCTCTGGATAGGATGCACTTCAGAATATCTTTTCAAGGCCAAGAGCTGCTTAAATACCCACACTCTTGATGAGACTTCCCACACTGTTACCTTTGAAAGCACTGCACAAATCAAACAGAACAATATGGCCAACCTCATCATTATCCCTGAAAAGGTGGCACAAATGAGCACAGCTCACACCTAAACAAACATGCAAGACATACTCCAACAAAGGCCAGGAGATTTTCTCCTGCCAGATAACTATAAACTTCCACTTTCAGGCCATTAACTTGAAAAATCTAAACAAATAACGAATCACTGAAATAAGTACATTTGGGCAGATATATCAGAAAACATTACTTATGTTTTTTTGCAAATAAACTAGGCATTAAATACAGAAGAAAACACACAACATAAACAATTTAAATCAATGTCAATATAGCAAGCATCTCTTCAGTTGTAACCAAGGGATTGATGTCCTAGTAATTTGTAGAGTTCATTCTTAATCCAACTAAAGCATTCTTTAAAAGTATACACCACCAAGACATTACCTTTATTGTCCTCTCCTTCATTGGGGTGCATTTTCATTTTGTATGTGGAGCTGGGCTTATGACTTCAAACAGTATGTTGTTTTATTGTGGCTTCAGAACTTACCAATTTTTAGTATGTTATCTTAATCAAAAATGGTAAGTTACCATGGGTCTTACTCCCCTGTCAACGTGAAGTTGTTTTAAGCTATTCATGATTTACAAGTTAAACAACAATGTCCCCAAACCCTTTATTTCACATCTTTTTACAAGCATGTACAGTAATCCCTCCTCGATCGCGGGGGTTGCGTTTCAGACCCCCCCGCGATAGGTGAAAATCTGCAAACTAGAAACCATATGTTTGTATGGTTATTTTTATATATTTTAAGCCCTTATAAACTCTCCCATACTGTTTATAAATATTCCCTGCATAGTTATACAGCATAATCCCTTTGTATTCTCTTAGATATTAGGTAAGATTCATTGAAATTATGTATGTAAACACACTGTTTATATACAATAAAACCTAAATATTATTGTAAAGATATCGAGTGTTACAGCCATTACGATAGACAGGCCACAAGCAATAAATACGTACAATGCAAGAAAAATTGTATACTGTCAATGTGTGTACAGTGACACTAAACGTACGTACGTGTACTAAGTACTGTAAGTAGAAAATTAATTATGGTTACTCACCAACAATGACATGATGACTTGTCCGATAATGATGAGTTTAATTTTACTGCACAACAAAGGAGAGCGTTACAGCCCTTCTAAAGGAGCCACTTCAAGCGACTGTGTAGCACCACCGTTATTCTTCTTCAATCCAAATTCCTAAAGCAGATTCTATCCAGACTACTGTCTTATTACATCCACTTACAACTCGTTTTGCACCCTGGTTAAAAGGACACTGTGGCCGTAGATCTTATATTCCTTTCCTACTTTTTAAATAAAAAGAATTGTAGCCTCATTGATGCTGTAATGGCGTCCTACAGCGGTGTAGCTTTTCCCTTCCTTCAACAAATCCAAAGCGTTTACCTTTTCGGCAATCGTTAACATCTTCCGTTGGCGCTTGGGCACAGACCCTTAAGCAGTAGCAGGAGCAGATCGTTTTGGACCCATAATGAAGGTCTTGACTATGCACAAAGATAAACATAAAAGAGCACAAATGTTAACTCTTTACACAGCGAAACACGTTGATGCTGAATAAGCGAGACAAAACTTCCTGGTTAACACCGCATTCAGCTCACAGGAACTTAACAGCGTGCTCTGATTGGTTAGCTTCTCAGTCATCCGCCAATAGCGTCCCTTGTACAAAATCAACTAGGCAAACCAACTGAGGAAGCAAGTACACGAAGTAAAAAGACCCATTGTCCGCAGAACCCGCGAAGCAGCGAAAAATCTGCTTTATATATTTAGTTATGCTTACATATAAAATCAGCGATAGAGTGAAGCTGCAAAAGTCGAAGCGCGATATAGCGAGGGATTAGTGTACACACTGGTTACTTTATCTAAGCTTGCACATAAGCATTCTAACAGATATCAATTCTTAACTCCTGGTTTTATGTTTATATATTTTCTCAGAATTCCTTTCATTTGCATGTTTATTTGCATTTTAGAACACGGTGTCTAAAAAGGTCTAAAGCTTAGGCCACAATGTCTTCCAGCCCGTTGTCACACACGTGTGCATGGGAGGCAGCTGAAGGGCTTAGAGAGGACTGATTATACATCTGCCCGGGGGGGGCGGGGTACGCTGATGCTCTTTCTGAGTTCTCTACAGGTCTTTCCCGGGAAATCCCACCAGGAGCCAACACCTCGAAGAGGGACACATCCCTTCCGGTTCCGGCACCGAGGACGTTGTCACTTCCGGTTCCGGCACAGAGGACGACATCACTTCCGCCCTCCGTCCTATAAAGCCTCCTGCCTTTGCTCTGGCAGGCAGTTCTGTTTTGGACTCTGTTGAATAAACTTGACTGTGATGAATCGGTTACTTTTGCAGCCAGGAAACCGGATTAAACGGGTGGCTGCCCAAAACCTTGCCATGCCTCATGTCTCTTCTTCTTACAACGTTTACTTCTAAACCCTTGTCAATCCTTCAAATACTTCTCTGCAACTTCCTCCCCTGTCTTGAGAAGGTTCTTGCTGCACCATGTAGAACGCGACATGCCAAAACAGGGGTTAAACATTTAATTGCACCTGTAATTCAAAGAGAATCACACGTTTGGGTCCTGCCAAGGTCTAGGCTAGACAAGAAAGAAGTGACCAGCATACAAATGATTAAAACTGCATGTTCATTTAACTTGGTTTACTCGACACTTGTCATTATTTGAGTCAGATAACCCTCTGACAGCCCTAATCTTAACCACAGTGTAACCCAGTGTATTGTGCTCACTCTCAGTAGCCTGACAACTGCCACTACCAGCATGTGGAATGGAGCATGATGCCTGTGGATTATGGGCGGAGTTAAATGTTTAACTCAAGCCATGTTTAACCACACCCCATTCTGCAGTGAAGGAGTACTTGCCAGTCTCCTCTCTCACATCTCCTGACAGTATGATGTCATTCAGCTGATCGCTTTCTAGTGAGAAATTCATGTCCTGTGCCTGATTTACTTCTATTTAAATACATCACAATTAAAAATAATGCAAGTAGTTCTTCTCATTTGTAAAGCTTCTTTTCTTCTTATTTTATAGCGAACACAATTCTAAGCCTAAACAATACTGACATAGAACATCTTAGGTATCCATTTAGTTGGACTTATTATTCTAAAGTTGGCATTCTGTTTGACATATTTGTATACTGGATGTTATATCACTTGGGTCAAACAATAAATCTGGCAGCATAAATTGTAATGTAATCAGAAAAGAATTAAAAAATTAAATATCTCATAACATTTATAAAGTATGTAAAGATATACAAAATATGGTCATTTTCACAGAAATTGTTACTTGTTTAGTTGCATTTTTGAAATGGTCCTCTGTACTTGGCGGAGCAAACAACATCCAAATGGATAATAAGAGTGCAAATTTCATTCATTCATTCATACACACATTCTTTCACTACCCTGATCTAATCACTTCATAATATGATTTTGGGGGATTATAGCATACAGTACCTATAGTATAGACTTATATTGTTAAGGGGCTAAAGTGGTAAAATAAAAATTTAGTTTCAGTGCATTGCTTGTTTCTAGTGAACAGTCTGGAGTTCAGTTATAGTTTAAGTAAAGCAGCATGCACTCAATACCAAGACAATGACTCCTTCCTGACCGAGTAGGCTAATTTGTGTCATTCATCTTTTTTCTCCCCCTGCTAAACATTTCCAATAATTGTCCTTAGTAAACGACCACAAATCCTGCTATGTAGTTGTGGATTGACCATGCTAGCAGGCTACAGTAGTTTTATTAGTATTTCAGGATAGGTCTACTAAAATCTATAACCCCATCAGTCCTCTTTTTCTGTGCATTATGTTGTAGCATTCAATTAGAATTAATAAGTTAATCCTGCAACAATATACATTGATTTTTTCTTACATGAACAAATACCTGAAGCAAATTCAGTGAAATATAGGGCCAGTGAGGCCTGAACCAACGAACTCAGTTAATCTATGTAATGTTTCAAAAAGGCAATAACAGCTTCTGCAGCAAAAGTAAGCCATGTGGAAAAGTGCAGTGAATTATTACCAAATGTGTACCCAATATTATATATTAATATGACCACAAAAAGTATTGTATGTTTTGCAATTACCAATATGCAGTTACATGCATTCAGTAACCCCCTCTGCCCAATTCAGGGTATATATTCATCCAGAAGATTTTAATAACACTGTACAGTATGTGGGAACACACCCGTATGTAATTAGGTCAAAAGCACACTAAGCAGTAATAGCCAGTAACAACAGTAGTAATGTCTTAGCTTTATTTTAAAATTAATTTAATGGTACCTTGATAAAAAAATATCAATTTATATCAAAAACATGAAAATGTCTGGGTCATTCCAAAATTATAAACAGTAGTGTTCCACCTTGCTTGTCCCCCTTATCTGACTTTGGCGAACACTATCATTTTTTGTTATAAATGCTTGGAGTGTCAAATTAGTTTTCCCCTGTCAACAGTGAACATCTGCCTTCCTTTCTAATGTATTTCTAAATCCTCATACTTGCTTTCCAGCATTGGACATAACCCCTTGGAGTTTGGTTTTGCAGTCATATCGAAGTGCTACAAGTTAGTTTGAATGGCTAAAGACATTTTATATGTTTACTGAACTTCCTTCTTAATATATACACAATAGAAAACAAGTCCTTATGACTTCTGCCAGGTTTACATAGCTGGCTGTATTAGTAGCCATGGCAGTTATTGTTACTACTTTACATTTCATTAGTCCATGATGATTCATTTGAATGCCCCGTCTGTCTTAGCAGCTCTTTCATGGTCTCATAATCATCACATCTGAAAGGGAGAGCTGTTTTGAATAAATGTTTGGTGTACTGATGCTTGTACCTTATAATTCTAGCATTGTGGCTTTCAGTAATTGCACTTAACCATTATCTGTGTGGAGCTTAGGTGTTCTTGCTGTTTTGTGGGCAGGTTTTCCTTCTGGTGTTCCAAATTTTCTTCCAACATCCCCAAAGATGTTCATTTTTAAGTTAATT
Source organism: Polypterus senegalus (assembly GCF_016835505.1). Classification (NCBI taxonomy): domain Eukaryota; kingdom Metazoa; phylum Chordata; class Cladistia; order Polypteriformes; family Polypteridae; genus Polypterus; species Polypterus senegalus. The sequence continues at coordinate 101,983,137 of NC_053168.1, forward strand.
GGAATTTGTAAATTGTCTCTCTCTCTGAGTCTGACTACATGTTTAAAAAGGTGCACATCCAGGGATGGTTCCTTGTTGATTATTTGTGTTTGTGGTAGCTTGGATAGGTTTTGGTCCTTGCAGCCCTGAATTGGATTAAGAGGGTGTAATAATAAGACAAACACAGGTCAAGATTTGGGGTTTTTAGCCCAATATACTGCAACAAAAAGGTCCAACTTTGAACCAAACAGAAATTCATTAGACAAAAAAACAGTGGGAGGATGGACATTAAAAGGAGTTGGACCGGAAATTGGCAGGTGGAATGCTGGGAAGGCGTGATGGTGGATGGTTAGAAGACATCATCAGTGTGGGACCGGAGGGAAAGAAGGAACCCGGAAGTGTTGATGTTTTGGCTGTCCGGGCAGGATTATGGCAGCAGCATCTCGTCTTTTCTACAGGAAGAGAGAGAGAAAGGTTAGTACACCGCCATCGTCCCCCGACACGTGTTGTTGCACTGCACATCGGGTCCTTCAGCTGCTGCTTATGTGCTCGTGCGTGACAAGGGTTTGAGAATGATATTTTATTTTATTTGATTATCACATTTTGTCATTTGACCTACAGTATGCAAATCATTTTAGTCTATTTTATACAACAGGGAACATTTACTATAACATTTGATTATTACTTAATCCTTTATGAATGCTTAATGTAGTTATTTGCATGTTATGTATATAATCAGAGGGCCTTGCTGGAGTTCAGTGTTTGATGCTGCTGCCTCACAGGACCAAAGTCCAAGTATCAAATAACAGCATTATATTCTTTGTGCAATTTATGTTTGATGTATTTTTTACTAATGTATTTTACTAAAGTATTAATAAAAATAAATAAATAAAGACAAGGCACACCTGGCTAACCTTCTTAGGCCCTCAATATTTAAGAAGACTATGTATTTATTCCTAGCAATTTCTACTATATTACCAGAATGGAAATTAAAATGTTGTATGGTTAGGCACTACCATTGCACATTAAGCATTCAGTCATGAGACCTAATTATGGTGTAGATCTACAGGGCATTCCTCAGTAATTGCTATGTAAGCACATTGTAATTATGAACTCTATAAAACAGAATACAGTTTTTCTTTTACTAGTTTATAAAATTAACAATAAAAAATATGCTGTGAATTTCTGGCACAAACATTTATTATCATAACACCCTTAAAGAGGAACATCCAGCTTTTGCCCCACAGTGGGTGCTCTTAGACCTGTGTTTAATATTGCAAACTGTTGTGCCCTTTCTAATGAGTCTCAAAGGGTAAATGCTGATGGCATGCAAGCATTCACCCAGCCTTATTATTTAATTGTGATTCATTTCCTAGTTTTATGAAATTGCGCTTTCATTACATAGGCCATCCACCTTGTTAGTGTCAGGGTTTGAATTTGTGACATTTTCATTATCATTGAACTGTCCTTATTTTTGCCTTAGGCTGATGCTGATGGAAAAAAAATCAAATCTCAATGAATTAGCACTGCTAACTGCTCACAGAAGTTCAGATAGACTATAGACAACAGATACATTTATAAAGATAAGCAGATATTTGCCATACCTTTTCTTTTATTTCCTTATAAACTACTGCTTTACCCTTCATGGATAACACATAAAGTAGTTTGCACAAGACATCATCATTGAGGGAAAAAGAGCTGATTGTTAGCATTCTGTACAAGTAACATGAGGTGAAGGCAACATCTTGGGGTGGCCAATACTGTTCATTCACAAACATAAAGATGTTTCTAATGTGCAAAATGCTTTGAAGATGTGAGATGAAACAAAATTAAACTTTTGATATAAGACAAGTGTCAGAAGAGCAAGATATGAAGAGGAAAGTTTGTGCACATAGGCATGCTTTAAACAGCCATCACAATAACAACAACTACAACATGAATTTCTATAGCACATTTTCATACAAAGGATGTAGCTCAAAGTGTTGTACAACATGTCAAAGAAGCAGTTACATTCAAAAGAAAAAACTAATTAAATTTGATAAGAATAATAATGAATGCATAGTATACATACATTAACAAACAAACAAATAAATAATGTGCACTTATATAAGAAAGGTATATAATTAAGAGAAACAGAGTCCTCAAAATGTAGAATTGTTTTTTTCCTTTCATTTCAAAGTGACAGTCCGATTGCAAGGCCAGATAGCCAGGTTGGACAGGAAAAAATACAAAATTTGCAAGGGTTCCAGGCCAAAAGAACAGCCAGCCCCCAGTGGGCATTCTGCCTAACATAAATGTTCTTAAATTGTTCATTATTGCATGTTTTAGGTTTTGTCTTAGAGCAGGGGTTTTCAAACTCTGGCCTGTTTTTTTTTTATTTTATTGATTTTATTAAAATCAAATTACATTCAATACAAGCTAGTCAAGGTTAGCAACACTAGGTTTGAAACAAATCAAGCCCAACCCATGAGAAAGAGAGCATGGCCAACAGTAAAACTTTAAACAAGTACAAATAATTAAATAGATAAATTAATAAATGAATAAAAATAAACAGAATAATAAAGAGGGGAGAGAATCAGCTTCCTCATTTTAAATGCTTATTCTAAAATGTTATTGATTAGATCCTGTCAGGTTCTGAAAAAGTTTTGCACAGATCCCCTAAGTGAGAATGAGATTTTTTCCAATTTCAAATAGTATATAACATCAGTTACCCACTGACTTAAAAGAGGTGAGTTAGGATTCTCCCAGTTGAGCAAGACATGTCTATGTGCCAATAGTGAAATAAAGGCAATTACAGTTTGTTTGTCCTTTTCCACTTAAAGCCCCTCTGGGAGTACACCAAACACAGCTGTTAATGGGTTAGGAGGGATTGTGACACCAAGGCTGTCTGAAAGGCATAAAGATTTTGGTCCAGAATGATGTTAATTTGGTGCAGGCCTAAAACATATGACCTAGTAAAGCTGGAACTTGATTGCGATATTCGCATTCTGGACAATTTTAAATGAGACAGATGTGCTCAATATATAATTTTAAATTGAATAATTGTATGCTTTGCGCATATGGAGCTTGAGTGAATTCTGTGCATTGCTACCTTCCACTCCTTTTCTGAGATGCTGAGTAAGATATCCTTTTCCCACTGTACTCTGAGATCTTTCAAAGGGAGGGACTTTAAAATGTTTTTATATATTACAGAAATGCTGCCTGAGTCCTCAAAACAGATCAATATTTTTTCCGGAATAGAGGTAGGTGGGAGGTGGGAAATCTGGGAAGGTTTTGTTTAACAAAGTTTCTAATTTGAAGGTAGTGAAAGAAATGTGTTGCTGGAAAGTTAAATTTGGAGTGTAATTGCTCAAAAGATGTGAAGACGTTGTCTATGTACAAATCTCTTAAGTGATTTAATCCAGAATGTTTTCCAGACATTAAAAACTGGGTACGTTTGAGAGGGTGGAAAGAGGTGGTTCTCATGCAGAAGTGCCATAGATAAATGCTTCTTGACCTTAAAATTCTTCCTACATCAGTTCCATATTCTGAGAGAGTGAAGCACTATTGGGGTTGTTAGTATGTTGACAATGACTTGAACTTATTGGGGTAGAAAGCAAGGAATATAAAGAAGTACTGCAAGATTTTATTTCTGTTGCAGACCAAACCTGTGTCTGTTCATCTATTTGTGTCAATGTCCAGGTTTTTATAGTTTGTATGTTTGCTGCCCAGTAATAAAATTGAAAGTTAGGGTGAGCCATGCTGTCTTCTGCCTTAGGTCTTTGTAGGGTCACCCTTTGGATACGTGGATGTTTTGAATTCCAAATAAATGAAGTTTTGAATCTAATTTCTTAAAAAACTCACTTTGCTCGCCCACCCCCTCCCTGGGCATGCTACTGTCCAGCCACTTCACATCTCTGCCACTCACGTTGTCAAGGTGAAGGGGGGGCGACTGAACACACACTGAGGAGATGCATCTGATCAGCTGCTGCCTTTCTGCGTGTTCTATTTGTTGCGCTGCACGTCGATCATTTAAAAGCCTGTACAGCAGTTTTCCTTTTGTCTCACTGCCTAGTCTCGCGGGATGTCAAATTGTCTTCCGAGAAGATCACGTATTGTCACCTTCCAAGCCTTCCAAGATTTTTTTTTATAATAGAGAAATACTTTTTTGATGTATATTGGAATGTCTTGAAATAGAAAAAGAAGCTTAGGAAGGATATTCATCTTAACAATGTTAATTCTTCAGGCTAAATTGAGATGAAGGGTAGACCATATATGCAAATCTTGCTTAATTCTTCCATGCAGATGTCAAACTTTTGTTGATAAAGAGCTTTATGTTTACTTGTGATGTTTACCCCTAGGTATTTAAATTGATCTGCTATGACAAAAGGGAAGGTGTCCAATCTAATATTGTGTGCTTGAGAATTAACTGGAAAGAACACACTTTTATTCAAATTTATTCTGAGACAAGAAATCTTTTGAAATTCCGTTAGTGCTGTTAGGACTACAAGCACAGTATTTTGTGGATCTCATATACATATACATACTCATATACAGTACCATATCATCTTCATATAGAGAGATTTTCTGTTCAAGTCCTGTTCTTATAATCCCCTTTATCTCGTATTTCGACAGTGAATTACCAGTGGCTCAATGGTAATTGCAAAAAGCAGTGATGACAAGGGGCATCCTTGTTTAGTACCACATTCTAGTTTGAAGTAGTCTGAATTAATGTTGTTAATATAAGCTGAATCTTCTGGGGCTTCATGTATAACGCTATGTGTAACTCGCACTATAACATGGCGTAAGTACAAAAGCCGAAATGTGCTTACGCACAGAAAAATCCAGATGCAGGAATCTGTGCGTACTCCAACTTCCACGTTCTTCTGCTACATAAATCCCAATCAGTGTGAAAAGTAACGCTCGTGCACGTGCTTTATGTAACGCCCCAACTCCTCCCAGAATTACGCCTCTTTGAATATGCAAATCAATATAAATCGCCCTTAAGCGCAGCCTTCTGTGAAAAGACAATGGGAAAAGCACGGGGGAAAATATAAGAATTTCAGCAAATACCAAGTGGAGGCAAAGGAAAAACATACTATTTGTTTATTTAAACCGTAGTATAATTAACAAAAGGAAGTTGATCGAGTGACATAGCGTGTTGGAGAAACTTGAAAGCTGACGTTCACAAAATCGCACAGTGCCGGAAATAAAAAAGAAGTCACATATCAAAGTCGCCTTAAAAAGGCGAGTTGTAGCCCACTGTCTGAGTGTCATATGAAAGCTTATTAGGGTACAGAGAAAAAAAAGGCACACAGTGGGGAAAAAGCACGAAATGTCAACTTCAATCTCAAAATTTCCACTTTAATCATATAGTTTATTTTGTCATTAAAATAGAACATCATAAACTTCATCTTAAAATCATTTAATTAACCAGTTTCTCAAATCACATCGTTATTAAAGTATAGCACGTTAAATGCTTAGTTTTGTATGTGATCTTCTATATGCTCTATGTGTGTGAATCACTACGTGCCTCTTAAACCGGCTGTCTTCCTCCAACAGAAAAGAGAATCCGTTACATTCATATTACAGCTCTCTGAATAACTAAAATACTGAGCTGTATAAGTGATATCATTTTCATGATGATAGTTAAAGCACATTAAACATGGGTTTCACGGCGCAGTGATTGTGTGTGACCTTCGATGAAATTATTTATTGCAGCAGTACTCATGGGCGGCTCTAGGCTTGTGGTGGCCCTGGGCAGAGAAAGAATCGGTGGCCCCTTTGCCCGCCAATGACAATATGGTATCTTATGCACGGCAGATGGCCACGTCCATTGCAGACACTGCATAGCCGCCTCGTGCTCATGACACAAGTGTTTAAGTTTTGTCGAAATGTCCAATAGAGGAAGTCCAATGTCAATATGTTATCTTATGCACTGTGGATCGCCACACAATCAGCTCAGTAATAGACTTTAAGCCATCTGTAAGCTTAGAGCGCAGATTCTTCAAAACGTTTAAGGAACATTGAAATATCTTCGTAGTACATGTTTAATTATTCTATCCTTCACACCAGTCCCAGTGAAGAATATACAGTAGATTATTTAAATGAAGTTAAAGTTTCATCTGTATAATATACTTAACATATTTTGCTGCATTACATGAGGCCCCTGGACTGGTAAAAAGTAGTTTGATCCATGCACAAATGTTCGGGCCAAGCCCAAATTTCTCCAATGTAGTGAGAAGATAGTTCCATTCAACCATATCAAATGCTTTTTCTGTATTCCATGATAGTATCTCTGGGATGTTAGACTTTTGGTGAATGTATTGCATTAAACAGGTATCAAAGACTTGAAGCTAAGTGTCTGCCTTTAATAAATCCAGTTTGGTCTTGGGATATTACAGAAGGATGCACTTTCTCGATATTCCTAGCTAGGACTTTGGAGAGTATCTTAACATCATTATTCAAAAGTGAGATTGGTCTGTATAATGCACATTATAATAAGACCTTATTTTTCTTTAGGAAAGACAGTAATTAATGCTTGGCAAAAGGTTTCAGGTAGAATTGTATTGTTTCTAGCTTATGTAAATGTTGCTGATAAAAGGGGAGCTAGCTTAATTAGAAATTGCTTATAAAATTTATCAGGGAAGCCATCCAGGCCTGCTGCTTTCCCACTCTGAAATCAGTTTATAGCATCTAGTAATTCTGAGAGTGCCAGAGGTTTATCCAGTTCCTCTGCAGTGAGAGTATCTAGTTATGGTATCTGTAATGCATCCAGAAATCCATTAGGATGTGTCTTGTCTTCTTTAAACTCAGTAGAATATAAGGACTTATAGTACTCTCTAAATGTGTGCATTATATTTTTATGGTCAATGATTTTGTCTTCAACTGTGTTGGTGATTGCTGGGAATGCATTTGCGAACATCTTGCTTATGAATTTGTTGAGCTATGATCTCATTAGTGTTCTCTCTGTGTTCATAGTATTGATGTCTTGATTTAAAACTGAGTTGTTCTGTTTCTTTAGTTATCAAGAGGTTGAGTTCTGAATGCAGAGCCTGTTTTTTCGTGCCTCATTTGGATACATGTCATATTCTTGATCTATTCTGCTAATTTCACTGATTAGCTGAGACCTTCTTGGTCCAGTTTACAGTTTACTTCTGTGGCAAAGATATGAGATAATCTGTCCTCTTAAAAAGCCTTCAGTTTTCCAGAGTATACCTGCAGAGACCTCTGAGGATGTATTTGTCTCTAAAAAAAATCGATTTGCTTGGATATGAATTTTGTACAGTTCTCGTTTGCTAATAAAAGTGGGTTAAGATGCCAGCTGCAAGGTGAGTATGTGGGGCATAATGATTTTAGCTCCATGATCAAAGGGACGTGGTTGGAGATAACAATAGTGTTGTACTTACAAGATTTAATGGTAGGCAGGAAAGTGTTATCTATAAAGAAATAATCAATTCTTGAGTAGCAGTGATGCACTATTGAGTAGAAAGAATATGCTCTTGAGTTTGGGTTTAGAAATCTCCAGAGGTCTGAAAAGTTGTGATTAGTTACAGTGTAATTGTTTTTGCAGTGTTAGATGGAATCTGCCTTGTGGAAGGAGACCTGTCTAGGTCTGGATTTAAAACACAATTAAAGTCCCTAGCCATTATAATTTTATGAGTGTTCACATTGGGAATGGATGCAAATATGTTGTGGATGAAGTCCCTATCATCCACATTGGGTGCGTAGGTATTTATCTAAATCACTTTACAGTTAAATAAATTACCCATGACAATCACATATTTCTGGATCAGATACTATAAGTAGATCTGATACTACAAATAAGATTGTTGTATGTATAAGAATTCCCACACCTCTAATTTTCTTTGTAAAGCTGGATTGGAATATTTAGCCAGTCCAGTCTCTGTGTAGACAAAACTGATCCTTGCTTAATAAGTGGGTCTCCTGTAAAAATATTATCTTAGCGTTTAGAGTTGTTAGGTGAGAGAATACTTTATTTCTCTTTAATTCGTGATTCAGGCCTTTTAACATTCCAGCTCACAAAGTTAACTGATCAGTCATGGAGACATTGCTTCTGAACTTTTGTTGTCATTTTGTACTCTTAACTTAAGATAAGACAGCTTTGACCTTAATTTCCAATTTTTCACAGGAGTTATTGCCATGAAGCCTATTGTTATGTTTGAACTTATAATTATAATGATTAAAAGGAGAGGTTAGAAATAGCTTGCTCCCCAATATCCCCCATTTTGCCTTCCCATGTGAGGCTGGACCCCACTTCCCAAAATTCTAGTCCTCTGACATACCTAGAGACAGAGCACATCCAAAACAAAACAAGCATCCCAGCAGCGACGTATAAGGATTAAAACAGAGATATGTATTGATGATACAGCCCAAATACTATAAGCATAAAATATCACTTTAAACAGTCTTGAGAGAGTAAACTTAGGGAATGATGGTAAACAGTAGCCCTGGATAAGCTTAGTAAGCCATAATACAATAAACCAAAGGTATGATGTTAAACAGTCTCCTTAAAAAAAGAAGAAAAAAAAAACAAAAAAGAAAAACATTTACACATACATATACGCATATAACTGTAATTAAATAAATAGAATGTATAATTATGGTACCAGTATTATTGCAAGCGGATCAAACAGACAGTAATATCTCTGCCATGCCAGGGCAGGATGTGACTCATAATCGTATTTCAAAAAAAGTGTTGGAATCAGGTTTCTTAGCTCTTGTTCTGCTTCCTCCATAGAAATAAAAATGTAGAACTTGCCTTGAAATGTCCGCTTTCAGTTTGGCAGGATTCAAGAGGCTGTATATCATCTCAGCTTTCCGTAAGTGCTGTTTAATGTTGTAAAATGTGGTATGTTAAGCAGCTGTTGCGGGTGAGAAATCAGGGAAAATACAAATGTAATTATTTTCAAATATAATCTCTTGTTTCTGTCTGAGAAGTAAGATTATATGTAATTTAAATTGTCATTTTTGAAAACGCTCAATGAGAGTCCTAGGTTTAGAGGTATTTGATCCCCATAGGTGGTAAGCTGCTGCTGTCTCGGAGTCTGATTTGAAGTCCTCTCTAATTATTTTAGAGAATAGTTTAGCTACAAATTTCACTGGGTTTGGACTTGCACAATTCTCAAGGAAACATTTGACTCTAATATTATTACTTCTGCACTCATCTTCTAGTGCAGCAAGTCGATTTCTGAGTACTTTGCATTTGGAATTTGCAGCCGTCAGCAGTAGATGCCAGTTGTTCAACTGTTTCAATTTGAGTCATAAATGTTTGCTTAACATCTTCAACATCGCCAAGTGCTCTCAGTTTATTCTCCAACTTAGATGCATTTTCCTGTATTTCTTCCTTAATTTTTTCTAGCATACCTTTAAATGTTGCCTCAAAGTGATTATCTAAACATTTTTTGATCTTTAATATCCTGAAGTAGATTCTCGTTTGTCTTCTGTATGTCCTTTATTTCTTTCCTTATATCATTTGTATCCTTCTTTATATTCCCCCCAAGACTGGTGGCCATTGCAGCAATCATTACCTTCAGCTTGGACAGAAGGTCTTCTCCGTGCTATGTGGGTGAAGTGGCAACCCCAGTTGGAGTCGATGTTCCTGGCTTGTGAGGAGTAGTTGACAACGCGAAATGCAGGGCCATTTTCAATTTGAATGAATTTTCTGGAATCGACAAGCTATCCTGACCCGACTTGCTTGCACATTTACTGCCACTTTCACTCTCAGCTGGAGACGATGCAGCAGCATCAAACCCAAGGATATCTGTGCTTTCGCCTATCTGTTCCAGGTCATTCTCTAAAATACCATACCTTGAGCTTGGACATGATGCCTGTCTAGGCTTGGATGAATCTTTAGCTGTCTTTTCCACTTCTTCCTGAGCCCTTTTCCTGCTGCTCATAAAATATCACTTTAAACAGTCTTGAGAGAGTAAACTGAGTTTCATTGGCTTCCTGCGGCGTGTGATTAAGGCGCTGCGCCCACGGAAGTGGGTGTGTGTGTGTATATATACAGGCCAGCACTAAGGAAAGGGGGATGGCTCGAGAAATCAGGATGGATAGAGGAGAAAGAGGTTGAAGGATGTGTAAAGTCAGGTTTGTAAAGAGAGATGGAGGTGTGCTGAGTTCGTGAAGAGTGAGACTGCATTTTTAACCCGGATTTTAAAGGATTTATTTATTGTTTTTATCCCCACTTTGCACTGTTTTTATGGATTATTTGTTGAAACTGTGGAACACTGCATTTTTGTTTGGACACTACTGGTCTTAATAAAAGCACTTTGGCACTTTTTGCACTATCTCCTGGCTTCATTTGAGAAATCTCATCATTTATCAGCTCATCTCGGTGACATTATTGACGGTGTCGGGTTCAACAGCTCCTGGAAGTCGGATGGGAGCCTGGAGCGAACTCGCATCGTCACAGAGAGTTTAGTATTTAAATCTAAATAGAAATATTTCTAAATGTCTTATAAATGTAAAAATCAGGTTACTGTGCTTTTCTGAATATATAATAAGGAAAAAAAATACCAGCTGATCAAATGAAATCAGTGTAATCACGTGATGTCACTGAGTATGAATCTGACTGGAACAAAAAGCCGCAGCCACCTTGGGTCCTCAGGACAGAGTTTGAAAACCCATGTCTTAGAGGATTCAACGCAGTGTGTCTCATGGTAATTTAGGGTATCTGCTTTCATTCAGACATCACATGTGGTAGCGCAGAACTTTGATTTTTTGGTATTGATGCAGAATGCCAACACAGAAAAACTGGAAGAGAAAACAGAAAGAAGTATATATTAATGATTGTAGATGCACTGAAGAGTACAATACTTCTATGCATATCTGGGTATTAAGATTAGAACTATACTGAAGCTAAGAAAAAGCAAAAAAAAAGGTGGAATTTTAGTTTTCAAAAAATGTTCCACAGTATTAACCTTGTGTTTCTCTTTTGGTAAAGTATTTCCGATTTTTGGTGCATAACAGCAAAAGGCTACCTCACCACTTGTTTTAAACTTGGCTTTTGGAATTCTAAGAAGGCCTCTTTTAGAAATTTATATTTACAACTTGGAGTGCTATAAGAAGTCTAACTTTTGAAATGTTCCTTAAAGGGAAAAATGGCACCCTAGTAATATTATGAATATGTCATTTAAAGTTTAGGCCAGAATTCAAGAGTATACATACATTCTTCACTTTTGCCTTGACTTTAAATAGGAAGGGGTCAAGTTTATTTCTGATATCCTCACTATTTCCATTTTTACTAATGACTAAGATTTCAGTTTTTTTTTTCCTTATTTGGTTGGAGAAAGTTACTAGTCATCCATTCAAAAATGTGAGACAGACACTTGCATCAGAGAGTCCAAAGCATCAGGGTCATCCGGTGCTAAAGATAAGTAATAGCATAGTTGTAACAGTTTAGCTTGTATTTTGATGTAATCTGGCCTAATGGGCGCGTATAGATTGAAAATAACAGTAGGTCCTGAATAGATTCTTGTGGTACACCATACACAATATCATGGATCCCAGAACTATAATCACCACAACTAACAAAGAATTTTCTACTTGTTAAATAAGACTGGAATCAATTTAAGACACTGCCAGAGAGGCCTACCTATTGGCTAATAAGATTTATAAGAATGTTGTATGCAATACAGATGTCATTTTGTCTCAGACAAGGTTTAGAATGTATTTATGTAATCTTATCTCTGACAAAATTTATTTTACATTAAATATATCTGCTTTATAAGCTCTGATTTTTCACATTAGGGTTTAACCAGAGCCACCTCAAAGTGCAGCTGAAGCAAATACCACCCTCCAAATCTGCAATCCCTTTTCACCTCTCACTAAAATATAAATACATATATGTTTGAATAATTGAATAAACCATCACACAATACCCTTATTTACTGTATACTCACAAATTAATGGTAGGACAAATCCAAAGTTGCAAACTGGAGGTATGTCCATCCTGCATTACCATTGAAAAAACATAGGAATACATTACTACAATGTTTTAGAGTGAAAAAGAGAAGGACACAGTTTAGTGATCTTGATGACTAGGAAGCTAGTGAGGCACATGAACATACCGATATCTGCAACAACTGCACCCTTCCTGGGTCCCACTTATTCCTTGAGGCAGTCCTGGGTTTAAGAATGAACAGAGTAGCCAAAGGCTACATAGAACAAAACATGTTATCCAATATTTTTGTATTGTAAACAGAAGTCTCCATTAGACATTTTTGTAGATCTAAAAAAGTTTTAAAGACAAGTTGAGCTTATACAAATTTTCTAGCAAAATACTGAAATAAGGTCATGGGGCAAGCATTAGAATGTGCAAAATGTTTGTGACATCTGGAAAAACTAAATCATGCAGCTAAAGTGGTAATTTTAGAAAAAGTTATTATGACAAATTAGGTATTATCCAACAGTCTTATTGATTATGAAAATCCCTTAATCTAAATCAAGGTTACAGGAACCTGAACATCCTTGTCAGAAATCAATCATGGATGGAGTTTTTATCCACTGTCAGGCTCACGCTGTGGTTCTGTCTTTGACTTTTCCTTTAGATTATTTTCTCTATTTTAACTTTTTTTCCTTGTTGCTTATATTTGTTAGTTCATGTTTAATTTCTTTGTTTTTTGAAATGTTAACTATATAACAGTAATTGTCTTTCTTTTACTTATTGTAATACTTTTTCTATGTTCAAATCTCCTTTTAAGCAATCCTAAAATCCCAGTCTGATGGGACTGTTATATTGCGTTCTCCTCTTTGTTTTTGGCTCCTCATCTCTGTTTGGGTAATCTTTCTTTGCGAGTAGGTATCGTTTCCCCTATTTCGAATTACCCATTTCTGTTAGATGTTTTTAGTCAATCAGTGCATTTATTGAAACTTTTTTTGAGGCATGTCTCTTTTCTGAATGTTTTTCTTTCATGCTATTCCTTTTACTGTATTTGTTCTCTAGCAGTAAATAATTATTATCATAGTTCAAAACATGCTATACAAATAAATGTTGTTTTTGTTAAGTATATCTATTTTTGCTTATGATCAGAGAAACTGTACATTGTAATTTTATATAATTTCGTATGTTTGCCTCAATCTTTTAATTTCAAAGGAGTACCATATATACTCACGTATAAATCGCGTCTTGAAACCCGAAAAATCGATCATAAAATCAGGCCTCGACTTATACACCCATTCAAAAATGCAACACTTACATTTTTCTTTTTTACATCTTCTTGCCTCCTCCAATCTTGCATCAGTTTCTCAGGCGCATCGAATTTTGTTGCAGCAGTGCAGTTACCAATTTCTTTCACTACTTCAACAACATTTAATTTAAACCCAGCTTCATATTTTTTACTGATCGAATGCTCCGTCGTAGATAAGGGATGTATGAGAGTGTGAGATACAAAAAACACAAATTAAAGCAAACATCGCTTCGGAATAGTTCGGGTATTCACATAGGCACAATACATAGAACAAAAACAGCAGTGTGCTCCATGGTTACTCTTTCAGGTGGGTCTTAGCATATCATAATCTCTTGGACCAACCAATAGCTTTTGTATCTATAAAGTTAACTGTAATTAATGAACACAATTTTTAACACACTTACCTTGTTAAAAGGTATTTACATACTATGGTATTTTTTCTCTTGCGCAGTAGCAGATCATAACAGACACACTCTTGCAAATACTCAGTCATAATGGGCCAGTTTAGAGCCGACAGTTAACCTCACACAAATACCATTGGGATATGGGAGGAAAACTGGAGTAGTCTAAGGAAATACATCACCAGGGGCCTCATGTATAACGCCGTGCGCAGAATTCGCACTATAACATGGCGTAAGCACAACAGCCGAAATGTGCTTACGCACAGAAAAATCCAGATGCAGGAATCTGTGTGTACTCCAACTTCCACGTTTTTCCGCTACATACATCCTGATCAGGGTGAAAAGTAACGTTCGTGCACGCGCTTTATATAACGCCCCAACTCCTCCCAGAATTACGCCTCTTTGAATATGCAAATCAATATAAATCGCCCTTAAGCGAAGCCTTCTGTAAAAAGACAATGGGAAAAGCACGGGGGAAAATATAAGAATTTCAGCGAATACCAAGTGGAGGAAAAGGAAAAACATACTATTTGTTTAAATAAACCGTGGTATAATCAACAAAAGGAAGTTGATCGAGTGACATAGCGTGTTGGAGAAACTTGAAAGCTCACGTTCACAAAATTGCACAGTGCTGGAAATAAAAAAGAAGTCACATATCAAAGTTGCCGTGAAAAGTCGAGTTGTAGCCCACTGTCTGAGTGTCATATGAAAGTTTATTAGGGTACAGACAAAAAAAAAGTGGGAAAAAAGCACGAAATGTCAACTTCAATCTCGAAATTTCCACTTTAATCATGTAGTTTATTTTTTCATTAAAGTAGAACAACATAAACTTCATCTTAAAATCATTTAATTAACCAGTTTCTCAAATCATATCGTAATTAAAGTAGCACGTTAAATGCTTTGTTTTGTATGTGATCTTCTATGAGCTCTATGTGTGTGAATCACTACTTGCTTCTTAAACCAACTCTCTTCCTCCGACTGGACACAGAATCCATTACATTCGTGATATTACAGTGATTGTGCGCGACCTTCGATGAAATTATTTATTGCAGCAGTACTCAGGGGCAGCTCTAGGCTTGTGGTGGCACTGGGCAGAGGAAGATTCGGTGGCTCCTTCGCCCGCCAATGTCAATAAGGTAGCTTATGCATGGTGGATGGCCACGTCCATTGCGGACACTGCATAGCCGCCTCGTGCTCATGACACAAGCATTTAACTTTTGCCGAAATTTGTCGCTGCATTTTTAGCTGTGTTGTTAGTACATGTTTAATTATTCTATCCTTCACGACAGTCCCAGTGAAGAATATAGATTATTTAAATGCAGTTAAAGTTTTATCTGCATAATATAATAAACATATTTTGCTGCATTTCATCTTAAAAATGATATCATCATCATATGTAAATACGCGCTTTATAAAGTGGCTCAGGTTGTGCGATATTATAACTGTAGTGCAAGTTTACAGTGGGGTGATTGTACTTATAAGTACAAACAGTTCTACAAGGAGCAATTGATTAAGTGCGTTTAAAGTTCTTGGGATGAAACTGTTTCTGAACCGCGAGGTCCGTACAGGAAAGGCTTTGAAATGTTTTGCCGTGGCCTGCATGTGCTTGAAGCTGTATACCGATAATTCTCTTTCCGATCAGGTGCTGCTGTGATTCACGCTCAAATACAGTGATATACATACTCCTAGTGGTGCAGTGAGATAATATGGAAAAAGATGATCCGCTGTGGCAACCCTTAAAGGGAGCAGCTGAAAGAAGAAGATGAAGGTGCAGTGAGAGTAACAACGCTAAAGCAGTTATGGTATTTGGAATACTATGGCTGTTCCCTGGACCATTATATTGTTACAAGTTAATTACAATCAGATGCATTACACTAATAAACAATATGCGGTTAGTTTCAGTGTATTTATAAAGACACGTCAGGAAAATAAGGTGTAACCACACAGGAACAGTAGCATTGCTTTGACGCTCGTTGCCTCCAGTCTGCAAAACCGAGCGGAGAACTTGCGTACGACAAGGTATGAGGTACTGTGGAAAAGTGCATAGCTTTACGCCAACTGTAGGTTTTATACATCGCAATTTGAACGTGGAAAAGTTCTTACGTAACATTTCTGTGCGTACGCACCGTTTATACATGAGGCCCCAGGTGAGCATGCAAACTACATGAAGACAGCAGCCACCTTGGCATTTGAACCTAACACTGTGGAAAAGTAATGGTTAACAAACACCAAAGTGTGCAATATATGAGATGTTCTCAATTTTCTTGTATAATGCCTTATGTTCTTATCTGGGTTCAAGAGAAGATAATGCACAAACCGTCATTAAACTGGAACAGAAGAAAGAGTTTAAAGAGTGAGGTTTAGGATTAATCACTCATTTTAAATATCCTGATGCAAAGTAGCAGCTTCTCATCAGAAGGTGCCTTAAGAATTTAAATTGGCTTGCAGAATTATTTTTTTCTTTCTCTAAAGCACTTTTACACATTTAGCTGAATACAATGAAGTGTGATGGTGCAGCAGGTCGAACAACAACTACTTTGATTACAATTGTAGTACCTCATGTTTCATGCTGCCATGGAAAATTTCAAGTTATAAGTGGATGACAGAGATGTCATTCAAAATAATAAATTCTAAAAAATTTAAATTAGAAACATAATTTTATTTCAAGTCCTTTCAGTGTTTCCATCTGTTCCAAGAAGTTTCATGCTTATGATTCCTGAATATTTTTTGCTTTATTCAGTCCTGAGCAGCTATTAGTGCAGATGAAAATACAACTTATCCTGATCATTTACATTTTCTTAAAAAGTTACATTATGCAAAACATGGACAAAAAGAACCTGACATTCCCATTTGTTGATGTGTAAACAGTGAAAGCATAATCTACTCTAAATTTTAGAGTGACATTTAATATTTTATTTGCAGAGTTAAAGCTTATGAAAATTTAATGCATGAAGGCACATGTTTTATCTCCAGCTGCTTACCTCCCAGAGGGAATTGTTTTAATCGGACATCTTTGTTTAACATAACAAGTCAATTTCTCCGCTGGTTGCTGATTTGGACGTAATGAGCGAGTTGCTTCTTTGTAAAGAGAAACTTTTCATTTTAAGAGAAAAAAGGAGCCAGTTCGTCTTGTGATCCCTGTGGAAATACAACCCAAAGTTCTTGGCAATCTAAATACTGCTTTATTCAGCAAACTGACAGAAACAACTTTCTCAGGTGCAAAGGGTTTGTGTACAATTTGTGTGGAAGATGAGGGTTGGAGGTGATCTAGTTCTCTTAAGGTTTCATTTCTGTCTAAATTATTATTAGGTAGCTTCTTAGGTGAAAGGCAAGTGCTATTAAAAAATAAAGAGCAATGGTTGGAGAACCTTTTAAAGGACAAGATTGTGAAAAGATCCCTTAAGGTCGGTTTGGCAAAGGATGACACTGAAACAAATTGTTTTGAATGCAGCCCACTTTAAGTTCTGATCTCAGTCTCAAGAATACACCTCAGCTTTATATGAATTAGACAATGCTCGGACAATCTGGAGATACAACCCTGATTGTTCTGATTTGGAGATACCAACATGGCAAGTCAGGGATGTTAGACCTCAAAAACGCTTCACCTACTGGCTTTACTAGCCAGGCCAGGCTTCCTTTCCCTGCCGTGAAAAGTCTCATCCCAACAGAGCTAAATCCTTGATCCAGAGGCCTGCCTTAAGCCTGGCAGGCCGAAAAGTGATTGAAACCTTCAAAAGAAACTTAGTGCTCTAAAAATATGTCAAAAGCCACAAAAAGAGGGTCACCCTAAACTTTGGCTTGTAAATGAAAAGGACATCAAAATTAACTTTAAATACAGAAAGAAAAAAAAATAGAAGCAAAAAATCACAAAACATTCAAAAACAAAAAATGATAACACTAATAAAACTCCTTAACAATAAAATGTTCTCTTGCTCAAGCTTCCTCAGGTCTCACTAAAAATGGCCAGAGTGAGGAATCAGTGGGAGTGATATCAGAGTGGTCCTGTCTCGTAGGGCTCCACTCACAAACCACAAGCAACATAAGGACATTTAAACAGACAGTGTATATTTAACAGAAAAACAGAAATAATGTGAAAATATGACCAATTATTATTTAGAATCAACAAAAACAATAAAACTCAAAAACATACATAAATACACAACACTGTTAAATTCCTCACTTAACTCCTTTCCTGATTTGTAACACAAAGTCATCACTTTACTAGATCTGAATCACTGTCCCGTTAATGTACTTACTGACATTTATGGCATATTTATACTTACTGGTTGGTTTATTTTTTGTTTATTTAGTCTTTTTGTTGTTATCAAATGTTATGTTATAAATCCTGCTTTTGGTTTTATTTTGTCTTTGTTATATCTATGTCATTTTATGATTTTTATTCATTTTTTTCTGAAATAATAATATTTGTAATAATCTTCTTTGTTATCAGCCCTGTTTCCTGTGTGTGAAGCCCAAGGTGAGTAGGCAATCTGAAAGTTTAGCTGTTATGATTTTTTCCATTGGTTAATTTTATATGCTTACTTTAGCCTTTTTTAGCGATTATATTCCAAATATGGGCTTTATTAGGTCCAGACTTTGTATTTTGCAATTATTTTCAGAATGAAAAGTTTTTTTAGTAATTAAATATTTTGCAGCATTTTCCTTCACCTTTTTTTTTTACAGGGTTCCATCATTATTTGATATATCATCATGATACAACAACAGTTACCATAGAAAGCAGTCTCAAAAGTTTTATGACTAACGCGACCAACACACCACTATGAGAATCAACTCATTAGATACGTCGCTATTGGCGTTTAAGGATACTCTAATTAAAAGCAATGTTTGTGCACACATTACTTTTGGTTTTCTCATCTCTGGGTTCCTAACTTTCACTTTGATTTTCCATACTTCAATTTCTTGATTAGCAATATGGCTTAGTTGAAAGACAAGACTGCATTTTGGTTTTAATACTCTACTCATGTTACATTTCATCTCCTGGTCATCCCCTTAAACTTGGTAGCTTCCTTTGTGAAGCATTACAGCTGCTGGAGAATTGCTCCAGCTGCATAAAAGGAGAAACTGAAGGTCAAACTAGCACAAAAGTATCCAAAAGTTGTTTACTTTTCTCTTGGTCTTCCACTGTAGATTTTCTCAGGAAGTAATAAGGACTGTGTAATGAAACATTTAGGATTAATTACCATAATGTCTGTTGCCTCTTGGGGTAATAGACCATTTAATTGGTTAGACATCCTGAAAATGTACTAGGATCCAATGTTATGATTTCTATTAGTGATATTTTGAGTCCTCACATGGTCTGTCCCTTTATTGCAGTTTTGATGATTATTTATACATTTTGGCATATCATCTGACTTTTTAATATTGTTTTCTAATAGTAATGGCCATCTTGTTGGTAGCAACCTTTTGAGTTTCTAATCACATGACTTTACATAGGCATATGTCGGCTGTCATCATGTCACAATATTTAAAGTTGGAGAAATGTATTCTTGGGCATCCTCTCTTTGAACTGTCAATAGCTGCGTTCAAACTCTTTGTCTTTAGTGTTAGTGGGGCCTACAAGGTATTTACAAGAAAAAATGAGTGCTGGGACTTTACTTTGTTTTCTCAACTTCATGTTGAATCTTACAGATTTTGGGCCTGGAGTTAAAATGTAATGAACAACCAGAGAAATGTGCAGGTGGTCAACCTTGCTATCTTCTTGTGAGAATTGCTAATATTGAATATTGTGAGTAATGGCTGCTTACAAACACAAATCCAATATGCATAGAAAAACGGCAAATTCAAGAAGTTTTGGTATGGAACACATCAAGTTTTGATTATCAAGATTTTCCCTGCTTCTCATTGTACTGTTTCTTTTTCTCTTAAGTTAGATTTTTGCCTAACATCCTTTGATGTCTTATGGTATCTTTGGGTTTTCTGCTATCATTTTTACTCCAGACTGTTTTTTCCAGAGTCTATAACATGAAAAACATGATCTCCTATGATACTAAGAGTATGCATAAAACGATAACAAATATGGATAAAGGGAGGACAATGTGTCAGTTCATCTGGACCGTGTAATTTCCAGAAAAATGTAACAACACACACTATATTATTTGTCATTTTTATTATTATTTATTACTGTTGAACTAATAAAATACAAATCATGAAATGAAGGGCAGAACCAATATAAAACAAAAGGTAAACTGTTGGGTTTTTCATTTGAATACCTTTGGTGATTGGCTATGGAAGGTTTTGTGGTTTCTGCCTCTTATAGTGCAGTTAAATTGTACCCATGCTCCATTAACTTCTTTGGGTGAAACACCATCATCCGTTGAGCATTTTGAAAATGGTGCTCTTGCATTGTTTTTTCTTTAACATTTCCACTTGCTTATTTTAGCTGGGGCACTTCTCATTATTATCTGAGCTTTGGACTTCTGAAATGTTCAGTCTATGTTCATTTTGATTGACCCTAGTTTTTGAAATGTTCAGCATTACAACTGTTAAGTTTACCTGTTGTAATCTTTATGAAAATCCTTTTATGTTGCTGTTCAGCGATACCTTTCTATGAAATAAGAAATGCTGATAATGCATAGGCATAACCTTATAGAAAATTATGAATGTTGGTTATCACTGTAGTCTTTGTTTTACTTACAGCTACAGTATTCAACAAATAATTATAAATTTACAATATACATTAAACCAAAATGAGAGAGATTACTGTCCCATTGTGAAGCTAGAACTCAGATCATCTCAAAAGGCTTCTCAGTTAAAAAGGTTTACAGGAGTAAAACATCATAGAGATGTTTTGTGTGGGTAAAGCACTTTTCACAAAAATGGCAAACAACACTGTTGGTCATTTTCCTACTCCTTAACCATGGACATACTCGGTAAATACCAAGAGGTTTAGAGTAACAGCTTCATTGCTCATTCAGCAGCAGCACATTACAGTTCCCTAGGTGCTTGACATACACATGGTGAATCTGAAGTTTTATGTAGGTTTGCCTCATTTCACACAGTAGGCTTGTCACTTTATAGCTTCATTATAGTTTCTCATGACACAAAAAGGCACAAAGGGAATAGTGCAGAAGCTACATGCTGTGTAGTTCCAAGTCACTGCTGAGTATATCACTGCATGAAAAGAGCTGTATCCGGACAAATATGGTATGGGAAATCTCCACTAAACTCTACGTTTGCCAGATGTATAGAGTGCTTGGAAAGGTAGCATGCAAAAGGAAATTTTGTGAAACAACCAGATACCTTACGTATGTGGATGTATACAGGAATCGGTGGAAGTTTCAAAGAATCCTCACAGCTAGCAATGAGGTGTGATGGCTGTGAGGTGTAAGAGCCTTTCATATGTTAATGACTATCAAGTAGAGGTGTTGTCTTTGTTATCTTAGCCGGGTGGAGGGATTAGCAGCAGGATGCATGCTGCTCTTCCCGAAGAGGCTATCCAGCGTCTTGATGCGCTTGAGCACAAGTTCGGCGAGCAAAGACCGCAGGAAGAGTCAAGCCATGCGCTTAAAAGAGTCAAGAGGGCGCATAACATGGGCATTGCGGTAAGTTGATCTTCATGTTAGCCGACAATATAGTAGAAAATTATACCTCGCCAAGTTAGCCTAAGTTAGCGCTTGGCTACACATCTACTTTTGTTCCTTGCATCTAGCTTATTTAACAGTTTGTCACGTTCGAATTATACGATGTTGTTTGAAAATTCTTTGTTTCCCATGCATGTATGCATGTATCTACTAAAGCGTTTTTAATTCAATGTTACAGGAAGCTATAAGGCGCCTCCATAATTCGGAAAACAGTCCACAAACTGGGTAAGCAGTGTTTTTTTTTTATATGCTATGTATGGGGTTTTATGTAATCATTTTAAATGTAATTAATGACACTACTCTCTTTCCACACAGAATAAGTTCACCTCATAACCAGGCAGTAGTGACATATCTGCTGGAGGAATTAAAAACGACTTTTGCAGATGCAGACCCTGAGTGTATAAAGGGTAATTTATAAACTTAATCTATACTAATAAAAGGCAAAGCCCTCACTGACTCACTCACAGACTCATCACTAATTCTCCAACTTCCTGTGTAGGTAGAAGGCTGAAATTTGGCAGGCTCATTCCTTGCAGCTTACTTACAAAAGTTGGGCAGGTTTCATTTCAAAATTCAACACGTAATGGTCATAACTGGAAGCTATTTTTCTCCATATACTGTAATGGAGTTGAGCTGGATGGCCGTGGGGGGCGGAGTTTCGTGTGACATCATCACACCTCCCACGTAATCACGTGAACTGACTATCAACGCATTACGTAGAAAACCAGGAAGAGCTCCAAAAAGCACTGAAGAAAACATGCATTATATAATTGAGAAGGCAGCGAAACAATAAGAAGCGAGCGAGTGAAATATACAACCATATTCATGAGTGCTGCTACTTCGGAAACAAAGCACGGTGTAAACCTAAAGTTTAAATTAAGTTCATAGACAGGCTGCCGCTGGCGTTTGTAATTTAGTGCCTGCCCATATAAGGCTGTCCGTCAGTGGTAATCCAATAGAAACACTGCCGCTAAATATTCACGGGTGAAGGACTGTGCTTATGCAGAGGAAGATGAGATGGTCATGGTGGTGTTTGGCACAAACTCAGCGAAACTGCGAGAGAAACTTTTAAGTGCCGGGTCTTAACTAACATTAAATACAGCCGTGGACATCACACGAGATGGCACCAGGACAGCTGGGAACCTTCGATGCAAGAACACCAAGTGGCTCACGTGAACTGATGCAGCGCACAGACTAAAAGCAACAGTTCCAAAGAGTGCTGAACAAAAACCGAATTACACAATTGAGAAGGCAGCAAAAAAATATGAAGCATCTGATACATACAAGCATAATTATAAGTGCAGCTACTGCAGAAACAAAGCACACGGTGGAAAAAGTCAATGACCCGCTAAAGGAAGACAGTGTAAAAAAAAACCTGTGCATGCAGTGTGTCACATCTCAGATAAAGAGGAAGACGAGCTGTTTTTTGATGCAGTAAGAAACGAATCGATGAATAAAACCTGTTCTCTTTAAAACGATTGACAAACACGGAATGTAACTTGAACACAACACATCCTACAAATACGAACCTGATTGAAAGAAATAATGATAATCAAATCCTTGATGACAGCAACACTCAGTAACACTCACAAAACAAATACTGTATATTGACAGTCATGTTACGTTATTTTTAAAATGTTCCCTTTTCTTTTTCATAACTTCTTTAACACACTACGTCTCTGCGGCGAAATGCGTGTGTATATATATATCCCGATCTACATACTCTCAAATAGACAAGCCACACGCCGTGGCGCAATTGTAGAGGCTTCGCCTCTAGCGCCAACATCCGAGGTTCGATTCCCGAGAATGGATGCACTGAGTATGTGCGCGTGCTTCCCGATTCATTTTACCCTCGCATCTCCTTTGTTTGGGACGTATGAAAAAGTATGTGGTTAACGCAGAATCATGTTACGTTATTTTTAAAATGTTTCCTTTTCTTAGCACAAGCACAGCTGAAAAGCTTCGATGCATGTACTCCATAATGCATTAAAAAAAATAACGCATTTAATCACACTTTCAATTCCAAGCAAAGGGGAACTTTTGTCAATGCATGATTTCCTGGTACATCGATTACACTGATGCACACATCATAGCTACAAAAATGTTAAGAGTCGCGTTCCTACGACTGATCGGAGGAAAATTTCATTTCAAAAGACTACCCGACCGAAGCCTTGATAAAAGTATGGTTTTGTGCACACTGAAAAGCAAGCAAAATTAGATGCATTACAGAAAGCGGACTTTGTGGCTCTTACTGGGGATCATTGGACTTCCGTGACCGTTAGTAATTCTAATTACATCTAATTACAAAATGTTAAATGATCACACTGTTTTAGCCTAATGTACAAAATAATTTTGGGTAAGGTTACTCAGAGTTTAAAGATTAAGTTGGTCAAATTAACTTTTATGTTTCTGACTTATTTTTTTAAGAAGAAAAAATGCACTTTATGTTGAAATTTTGGTTCTTATTATTTAAAGCCAATACCATTCTGAAAATGTACTTAAAGTACTTAAAATACCACTTTATTTTTAAGTCTGCCCAATTTTAGCCAGGGATGATATTTTTGTTTCTGTTTTGAATTGAAATGCAGTTTAAAAGCATTTTTTTTTTCAGAAATTAAAAGTGCTTGAGTTTACAATATTCATGTCCATGTCTATTATTTGATTCTGTCGCCTACTAAAACCCTTTTAAATTAAAAAAAAACATTTGCGATTTGGGGCAAATTTTCATGTGTGATTACATACGATTAATCAAGATTAATTATTACACAGCCTCTAATTAATTGGATTAATTTTTTTAATTGAGTCCCACCACTAATATATATATGTAGACCGCGAGGGGGCGATCGCCCTGGTTGTATTGGGGGCCACGGGTAGACGGCTTGGAAGCCCAACCCTGTAGGGGCCCGTGGCGACGGCCAGGCGGCGCCCAGATGCCTGAGGAACCCTGGAGCCCAGCACTTCCGCCACACCAGGAAATGCTGGGGGGAAGACGACAGGGGACACCCGGACAGCTTCCTGGTGCGCAGCTGGCACTTCCGCCACACTGGGGTGTGGCTAGGACTGATTGCCAGGAAGCAGCTGGAGCCCATTCTAGTTCCCATTTAAGGGGCCGCCTCCCTCCAGTCAGAAGTGGATGTCGGGTGGAAGAGGACAGAGCTGGAGAGAGGACAGGAGGCGGCCAAGAGAAAGGCACAGAGACTGTGAGGCCTGGACATTTGGGGGAACGGTGCTGGAGGCACTGGGAAGTGCGCTGACTGTAAATATTTGCAAAATAAAGGGTATGTGGTGAACTTATGATGTCTGTCTGTGTGTCCGGGTCCGAGTTCACAATGTGTATATATATATATATATATATATATATATATGTATGTGTGTATGTGTGTGTGCGTGTGTGTGTGTGTAAATATATATATGTGTATATATATATGTGTATATATATATGTATGTATGTATATATGTATATATATATATATATATATATATATATATATATATATATATATATATATATATATATATATATATATATATATATATGTGTTCAGTGGAACCTTGGTTCACGAACATAATTTGTTGCAGAACTTTGGTCGTAAACCGAGTTGGTTGTGAACCGAATCAGCTTCCCCCCATAGGATTGTATGTAAATACAATTAATCCGTTCCAGACCGTATAAACTGTATGTAAATATATGTAAAGATTAAGCACAAATATAGTTAATTACACCATAGAATGCACAGTGTAATAGTAAACTAATGTAAAAACATTGAAGAACACTGACACAAAACACCCAGGCTCCCTCTCTCTCTCTCTCTCTGTAGCACACACACCACCAAAGCCCCTCCCTCCGCTACAGGAGCAGGCTGGCTCACGTGCTCTCTCTGTAGCGCGCGCACACACACACACACCCTATCCTCCCCCCCATCCCTTCCCTGTCAGCTGCCCCCCCTCTCTCTGCGCTTGCTCGCCTGCGCTCTCTAATCTCTCTGTAGCACGTGCTCGCGCAGCATTTTTTTTAAAATGAGTTTTAAGCACAGCAGAAAAACGAACATTTAAACAAATCCGAAGTGCATGCAAAAACCAACTCGCAAGCAACCAAAAAAGAAAGATTGCAGGAGATCACACTATTAAACTTAAAGCCTGATCGCTGTAAACACTTTTTAAAATGAGTTTTAAGCACAGCAGAAAAAAATGAACAGCGGACAAATCCGAAGTGCATTTAAAAACCAACTCACAAGCAACCAAAAAAGTAACATTGCAACAAATCACACGATGAAGTCCTCCATGTAAACATTTTTTTAATGAGTTTTAAGCACAGGGAAAAAAACGAACATTTGAAAAAAAGAGAAAAGTAACACTGCAACAAATCACAGCATGATCTGAAAAACTAACTTTTGAAAAATCCGTAATACAAAAACTACTGTACGGTACAGTACAAACCACCAAGAAAACTAACCTTGCATGAGTCGAGTTCTGGCATGAAGTGTTTTCCTTCAGGTGTTTTCTCTCTTGTGATTTCTTGGGTTTCTGGTGCTTTTAGCTGTTTAGCTGGTGGGAGTGAAACCCCCCTGCAGCCATTCCAAAAACAAACTCCTTGTGACCCAATCCTTCGTGTTTGCGCCCCACATTACTGGCAGTCTGGCTTTGTTTACATTGTGCTGCTTGAAAGCACGAGGGTTCTCAAATTGGTAAATGAGTAAACTGGTAAACAGTTTTTCCACCTCTTGTAATTTCTTTCTTTACTTCGATTTCAATTTTCTTCTCACCACTATTCACTTGCTTAGAAGCCAATGGAAGGAGAACAATGAACAGAGAGCTCTTGCAGCCACGCGGCTCGCTCGCTCTCTCTCTCTTTCTTTCTCTCTCAGGCTGCCTGTGCTGGGGGATGGTGCGCTAGCACGTACAGCCTGCAAATAGGCAGGCAAACACGTGCAGCAATCTCCTCCTCCCCCTCCCCAGCAGGCACGTGCTCGCTCGCTCTTGCTCTCTCTCTCTCTCTCTCTCTCTCTCTTTCTCTCTCAGCTCAGCTCAGGCAGGCAAGGGAAACTGGCTTGTTCGTATACCGAGTGTGTGGTTGTGAACCGAGGCAAAAGTTTGCCGAGCTTTTTGGTTGTGAACCGGGACGTTCGTAAACCGAGGTTCCAATGTGTATATATATATATATGTGTGTGTGTCTGTGTGTGTATATATATATATATATATATATATATATATATACACAGCATATGCCAGCAACACTCATGACAATGACAACACAATTACATTGACAATCATGTTACGTTATTTTCAAAATGTTTCATTACTTCTTTAACACACTACTTCTCCGCTGCGAAGCGCAGGTATTCTGCTAGTATTTGTATATAAAGGGGAATTGTTATTATAATTATGTTCATGTCCCCTTTATTGTTGTCCCTCTAATAATTTGAATTGGTTTTGTCACTTATATGAATTATTTTTTTATTCAGCATGCTGTAGGACTTCCCATGAGACATTGCGGAGGAAATACTCCTTGTCTCAGCCAGGAAAGTCCCAGCTAAGAGACCCCATTAAGATAGGGGCTAAAAACCGACAAAGGAAGACGAGTAAGTGTACAAATTTATTTATATATATATATATATATATATATATATATATATATATATATATATATATATATATATATATATAGTTTGGTACATCTCTGGATGTTTTTAGGGGTTAACATATGGTGTGTTTTGCAGTTGCTGGAGTCCAGGTCTAGAGTCATCCAAACAGATGCAGAGAGAGAACTGTGGCAGACTGCAATTCTGGACCTGAAGTCCGATGAAGAGGATGCCATCGTTGATGGATGACCGGTGTGGGTTGTGAGGTCTCCACCTCACAGGAACCCATAATTATCTGCAGCTTCAGTCCAGATTGGAGGCGGATATGCGCTATGCTCTTACACACCGTCAGCGTGTAAGAGCTGATGGAATCGGGCCAGAAGAAGATTCATTTTTTGAACTTTAATAAGCACTGGTGCATGTATTTGTTTCAGTTTGTTTTATTGCTTTTTATTTACTTGCACCGTGATATTTGCACATTTTATTCTCCATATTTTCAGTTTTTTCTTATTCTTACATTATATATGTATTAGTGTTAGGTTTTATTTTAATAAAAACATTTCTGAATCAATTTTATTCTCATTTTTTAAACTGTGTGGGGGATGCATAGTACAGTGGGGGGTGGGGGTGGGGAGTGTATATGGTGCGTCCACATACCTGCCCAATAACCAATCAAGTCACCAAGCTATGAGGGCTTGGGTTGGGCTAAATAAAAAGTGTGACCAATGGAAGTGTTTTTTTTTTTGTTTTGTTTTTTTTAAATCAACCAATCAATGTTGAGATAAAAGACCAATGTAGAACAGCAGAGTTGTGCAGAGGTGTAAAATGCAAATGGTTCTTGAAGTGTGAATGTCTCCTTGAAAGAGCCTTGAGTAGATTATTTGCCATGGCAACAAATGTCTGTACCATGAAAGAATCCCTCAGCAAGATACATCCGAATTGGTATCAATCCGGAAGTATCCTAGGTTGGTGGAATTTGATGTATACGCTCAGTGGTACTTGTAGATACTTCCGAAAATCAGTGGTGTATACAGGAGTTTCCTAGTACAGATATACCTCTTTTCATGCAGTGTATGTTATTCAGCAAATGTTCCATTTGAAGACAAAGCCTCCTGGTGGCTTATGTCTATTCTGGTCAACATTTTAATCAGCTATTGTGTTTACACCAAGTTTAAGCTATTTACCTAAATTCTCTTTATTACTTAATTATTAAGGCCTAAAAGAAAACATCCTTTAAAATTCTTCTTCTTCTTCTCCTTTTTGGCTGCTCCCGTTAGGGGTTGTACCAGCAATCATCTTGTTCCATATCTTCCTGTCCTCTGCATCTTGTTTTGTTACACCCACCACCTGCATGTGCTCTCTCACCACATCTATAAACCTCCTATTAAGCCTTCCTGTTTCCTCTTAACTGGCAGCTCAATCCTTAACATCCTTCTCCCAATATACCCTGCATCTCTCCTCTGCACGTGTCCAAACCAACACAATCTTGCCTCTCTTTGTCTCCTATTCATCCAACTTGAGCTGACCATCTAATGTACTCATTTCTAATCCTATCCATCCTCGTCACACCCAGTGCAAATCTTAGCAACTTTATCTCTGCCACCTCCAGCTCTGTCTCCTGCTTTCTGGTCAGTGCCATCGTCTCCAACCCATATAACACAGCTGGTCTCACTACCGTCCTCTAGACCTTCCCTTTCACTCTTGCTGATACCTTTTGTCATAAATTAATCCTGACACTATTCTCCAACCATTCCACCCTGCCTGCACTCTCTTTTTCTTCTCTCTTCCACAAACTCCATTACTCTTTAATGTTGATCTCAAGTATTTAAACTCATCCACCTTCATCAATTCTACTCCTTGCATCCTCACCATTTCACTGACCTCCCTCTCATTTACACACATGTATTCTCTCTTCTTCCTACTGACCTTCATTCCTCTCCTCTCTAGAGCATATCTCCACCTCACCAGGGTCTCCTCAACCCGCTACCTACTATTGCTACAGATCACAATGTCATCAGCAAACATCATAGTCCACGGGGACTCCAGTCTAATCTCGTCTGTCAACCTGTCTATCACCATTGCAAATAAGAAAAGGCTCAGAGCTGATCCCTGATGTAATCCCACCTCCATGTTGAATGCATCCGTCACTCCTACCGCAGACCTCACCACGGTCACACCTCCCTTGTACATATCCTATACAACTCTTACATACTTCACTGCCACTCATGACTTCCTCATACAATACCACAGCTCCTCTTGAGACACCCTGTCATATGCTTTCTCCAGGTCCACAAAGATGAAATGTAACTCCTTCTGGTCTTCTCTGTACTTCTCCATCAACATTCTCAGACCAACCATCACATCTGCGGTGCTCTTTCTTGGCATGAAACCATACTGCTGCTCACTAATCATCACCTCACTTTGTAAAGGCCGACCCCTTATTCCCAGCCGGCAGCTACACCTCCAAGACCTGTGGCCTGGATAATTGACTGAGAAACCTTTCCTGTCAAGCCGTACTCCTACACAGATAAACATTCCCCACAATCGATGGTTTGAAATGCAAAGACAATACGCAGAATGTAAAATTGAACAGGAATAAATGTATTAAATGGGACAAGACACACCACAAGACAAATGCACACTCAAATATTCCTCCACCCCAACAATCCCAAAGCAAAACTGACAATATATATATACAAATCCCCTCCCTTGTCCACGTAACATATAACACACACCACACAAACGACAAATGACTGGCAAACAGAATGATCATGAACTTGAGTCCGATACGTGATTAAATGTCCTGAATACGGGTACTGATTAATGGCGATTGTAATGTTTGTATTTCCCGGCGTTTGGAACAACCTCACCGTGATTCCTCGGCGTGCGGCGAATGATGATTCGACCCCGGGGTCTTCAGCGGCAAGCAGGTTGAAAGGCAGTCCGGATGAATGAAAAACAAACTGGATGAAAGCGCAATGGAATGAAACGGCAGGCAGGTTGTAATCGTGAATGCGATATTGGTTGTACTCCTTCTCTCTCACTCGTGCTGGTCTCCCCTTTTCGTCTCCTCCTCTTCTCCTTAAATAATCTGTGACGGCAGTAATTGATTAATTGATATACAGGTGTTTTCCAGATTAGTGGTTGTGAACTCCTCCCATCATCCGTCCTCCTTACGGGACAACATTAACTGATACACATACACGCAGTCAATGGGACAATGAAAACGAGACACACACAGCACTGACATTTAAACACTATGTGGCACCGCTACATTCCCCCCCCACCTTGGACAAGGGAGGGCCGAAGTACGGCTTGAGGTTGGCCACATGGATGGTGTCTAACTTGGAGGCAGCGCCGATACCCCTTTGGATCTGGAAATTGACTGGACCTGTTTGATGAATGATTTTAGCTGGACCTAACCATTTAGGCGCTAGCTTGGCGGAGAATTTTCTGCTGGCATCTGAGAGATGGTGAGCTCTAATCCAGACCAAATCACCCGGCTGGAAGTGCGCTTCCCTCCGCCGGGCATTATATAGTTTGGCGTGTCTGGATGTCGAACTCACCAACCTCCCTTGGATTCTCCGCCGTAAACCCTCTACCTTAACCAAATTATTGTAACCGGTGGTTTCTGGACTAGGGGTGCTGGGAAGGAGTCGGTCGAGTGGGCCCTTAAGCTGTCTGCCCAGCGCAACCAAAGCAGGCGCCTCACCTGTGGCTTCATGCACCGCGGTGTTCAGGGCAAACCGGAGCTCGGGGAGCCATTTATCCCAGTCCTGATGGCGTTCACCCACATAGGAGGCGATCATGTTCTTCAGGGTCCGTTCACTCGCTCCGCCATGTTGGCCTGGGGATGGTAAGCGGTGGTGAGGTTTTTCTTCACTCCCCAGGCTGCATAAAGTTCATCCAATATGGAGCTTGTGAACTGCGGACCCCGATCCGAGATGATGTTTCTTGGCACCCCCCAGCGGGTGAAGATTTCGTTCTTCAGGATGGAGCATATTTTGTTAGCCCTTGCATCGGCTAACGCAAACAGCTCCACCCACTTCGAAAAATAGTCTACTACTACCATCAGGACGGTCTTCCTCGAGCTGGTGATAGGAAATGGCCCCATTAGGTCGACTCCCAAAGTCTCTCCTGGTCCATCTGCGATTGTCGATTGAAGTAATCCCGCCGGTTTACCAGGTGGGTTTTTTAGTTGTTGGCAGGTGGCACACGTCTTCACGTGGTGGCACACGTCTTTCCGGACAGACGGCCACCACGCAACCCCCAGAATCTTTAATAAAGTTTTTGTCCTTCCAAGGTGACCACCTAAAGGACTGTCATGGTAGTGCTTCAGAAAGTCGGGGCGAGCTCTTCCGGGACCACCAGTTGATGTTGCAGACCCCAAGGGTGGATGGAATAGTCCTGTACAAGACCCCCTGGAGGTCCACAAAGTGTACCCGGTCAGTACGCTGTTGCTCCAGCCCTTCCCTGATGTTCTGGCAGAATGGACTGGTAGCTTGTGCTTGGGCCAGGTCTTCAAGGCTCCTTGGCAGAGGGAGGATCATCTTTTTCGCCTCTGCCAAACACACCATCCCCGACGGCTCCGATACCCTAGACAGTGCATCCGGCACGATGTTACCACAGCCCTTCCGGTAAGTCACCCTGAACGTAAAATTCTGGAGGCGGAGGACCCACCTGGTCAGACGGGAGGAGGTCTTCGGGTGATTGAACACCCAGGTCAGAGCGTGATGGTCGGTGTACA
This sequence comes from Polypterus senegalus, assembly GCF_016835505.1. NCBI lineage: Eukaryota > Metazoa > Chordata > Cladistia > Polypteriformes > Polypteridae > Polypterus > Polypterus senegalus. Next base: position 102,014,637 of record NC_053168.1, read on the forward strand.
CTTCAATTCAACCCTCCAGATAATGTCTCCATTTCTCCACAGCCCACACGACAGCCAAGCACTCCTTCTCAGCTGTCGAGTAGTTCAGCTCAGCGCCGCAAAACTCGTGAGGCGTACGCGATGACATGTTCAGCCTGGTTAATTCTTTGAGTGAGCACGGCGCCGAGCCCCAGGTTGCTGGCATCAGTTTGTACCTGGAAGGTGAGCTGTGGATCTGGTTGGGCCAGAACGGGTGGCTCTTGTAGGTGGCTCTTTAGTCGCCGACGCGCCCTGGCATTCTGTGGTCCACTCCCACGGGACATCTTTTTTCTAAGCTGGTTCAAGGGAGCCGCTATATCTGCCATCCGGGAATAAACTTATGGTACCACCCCACTAACCCAAGAAAACGCTGCAACGACTTCAAATCTGTGGGCGGGGTACTCCCGGATGGCCAAGGTCTTCGGGTCTACAGCGACCCTCCGATGAAAGAATGTGCCCGAGGAAGCGTATGTGGGGTTGAATGAAGGTACACTTCTTCGTGTTCAGCGTAAGGTGCGCTTGATGAAACGCTGGAAGATGGTGTCTAAATCCGGAGATGTTGATTTATAGAAGGGGAGTAAACAATGACGTTGTCTATGTACACGAAGCAGATCTTGCCTATCAACCCCCTCAGAACCTGCTCCATGAGCCGCTGGAAAGTGGCCCCAGCATTTTAAGCCCAAAAGGCATGACATTGAACTGGAACAGGCCTTCAGGGGTGATGACTGCCGTCTTCTTCTTACTCCCTCGCCCATCGGCACCTGCCAATAGCCACTGCGGAGATCTAATGTACTAAAACTGCCAGCTCCATGCAGTGACTCCAGTATTTCATGAACCAGGGGCATGGGATATGCGTCCAGGCTCGTCTTCTCGTTAACCCCTGTAGTCCACACAGAAACGATAGGAATTATCCGCTTCTTCACGAGGACCACAGGGGACGCAGGAGGAGGAAGATGGTTCTATTATTCCCTCGGCGAGCATCCGATCGAGGTGTTCTTTAATGACGCCTCTTCAGTGGAGAAACCCGTAAGCTCGGTGCCTTATAGGGACTTCGTCCAAGGTGTGGACCATGTGGGTCACCCCACGGGCAACTCCTAACTTCTCCGTCCCACACCTCGCCCACTTCTTCAGCACCGGCCTCACCTCTTCAGGTTGTCCCTCCACTGGGGCTGCCGCCAGGTGCTTGCGCCGCTCCTCACTGCTGCGTAAATCCAAAATTCAGAGCCCAGATCTTCTTTGGATTTGTAAATGAATTCGCATATCCCTTCCCCGTACCGTATACCCCTGGGACTGAGATGGATGGTCATCCTCATGGTGGCTAAGAATCCAGCCCAAGGAGTAACGGAACTGACAGGTGCTGGTCCTCCAGGACATACGTATCCATATCCCAGGTGGTGGCGAGTACACTGTACCTCAAGGGGACTCTGCCCAGGGCCTTGTGTTCACTCCCATCCGCCAATACAAATCGGACGGACGGGCAGATGTTAATTTGTCTGTCGGTCGGCTAATCTTTTCCCACATGCTTGAGCGGATTAAAGTATGGTGGCTCCCGGTATCCACCCCCGCAGCCTCACTGGGACAATCAGAAGGGACGTGCTCGCTTGCATAATGGCGAGATCGGCTTCCGACCGGCAAGGTTTGGCTCGTTGTGGTTTTAGGGGCTGGGTTTCTCGTGTACTGGCCTGAACTTTGTGCCAGTACGCCTTTGAGTTTCCCCAGTCCCGTTCCACTTGGGAGCCTACCTCACCAAGTCCTCCACCGATCCCACCACCCCCCTGAGACTCCCAGCTAACCGCGGGTTACAGGCATTAAGGACGCGGCCATAGCCGGCCGCCACTTCAAACACAAAGCCCGGTATTCATAGGTGAAGTCCCGGATGGATTGTGAAGGTAGTTGCACCATGGACCGCAGCTTGTCCTCCAGTTCGGTCTCGTAGTCTTCCGGAAGAAAAGCCGCGAGGAAAGATCGACGAAAGGATCCCCAGTCGAAAATAGTCTTCTTAGCCGCCAGCCACCAGCTCCGCACGGTCCCGAGAGGGATGTCCCTATCACCCCAATTAGCTCTTCCGGGTTAGAGGGTTAACGGCCAGGTACGCCTCCCGTCCTCCACAAAGTTCAGGACATCATCGACATTATAGGAGCCCCTAACTTGGGAAAAGACAGGCGCACCCAGGAACAAATGGCCGATTGAGGCATGCGCCCTCCCGAGATACGTCGGCGTTGAATGACGGGCGACGGTCTTATCTTCTGGAGACACCTTTGACTTCCCCTGAAGAGAATCTTGCCAGCGTCGATCCCGCCTCTGGAGGCACAACACGATTTCCCGCCCCAGGAGTTGAACTTGCTCGTTGATGTATTCTTTCATTTCCTCCTGGGAGCTGCTGATGCGAGCCCGCAAGGCTGCTTCGGCTCCAGCGCACTTTCGCAACCTCGCGGATCTTCTCCTCCAGCCGGGTCATTTGTTGCGCCAGATCCTCCCACAGAGGCGAGACGTCCTCCAGGCCTTCCTCTTCAGGTCCACGGTGATCTTCGAGGTACAGCGACTGCAAAGAATCCACCACCTCTCGCACCGCTGAACACGCTCTGACCGTGGCGTGCGCGCGGCTACTCCATCATCACACCGAGGCGAAGCAATGGTGTCGTCCTGCTCGGCACGCCCTAAAGACATGATATTTTTGGGGAAATTTAAAGGCAGACAGTGATCGAATTAAATAAAGATTCCTCAGAGAGGGCACCACTTATGTAACGGCCGACCCCTTATTCCCAGCCGGCAGCTACACCTCCAAGACCTGTGGCCTGGATAATTGACTGAGAAACCTTTCCTGTCAAGCCGTACTCCTACACAGATAAACTTTCCCACAATCGACGGTTTGAAATGCAAAGACAATAAGCAGAATGTAAAATTAAACAGAATAAATGTATTAAATGGGACAAGACACGCCACAAGACAAATGCACACTCAAATATTCCTCCACCCCAACAATCCCAAAGCAAAACTGACAATATATATATACAAATCCCCTCCCTTGTCCACGTAATATATAACACACACCACACAAACGACAAATGACTGGCAAACAGAATGATCATGAACTTGAGTCCGATACGTGATTAAATGTCCTGAATACGGGTACTGATTAATGGCGATTGTAATGTTTGTATTTCCCGGCGTTTGGAACAACCTCACCGTGATTCCTCGGCGTGCGGCGAATGATGATTCGACCCCGGGGTCTTCAGCGGCAAGCAGGTTGAAAGGCAGTCCGGATGAATGAAAAACAAACTGGATGAAAGCGCAATGGAATGAAACGGCAGGCAGGTTGTAATCGTGAATGCGATATTGGTTGTACTCCTTCTCTCTCACTCGTGCTGGTCTCCCCTTTTCGTCTCCTCCTCTTCTCCTTAAATAGTCCGTGACGGCAGTAATTGGTTAATTGATATACAGGTGTTTTCCAGATTAGTGGTTGTGAACTCCTCCCATCATCCGTCCTCCTTTACGGGGACAACATTAACTGATACACATACACGCAGTCAATAGGACAATGAAAACGAGACACACACAGCACTGACATTTAAACACTATGTGGCACCGCTACAACTTCTTAACCTATCTTTCACTACTCTTTCCCATACCTTCATGCTGTGGCTCATCAATTTTATCCCCATGTAGTTACTACAGTTCTGCACATCCTTATTCTTAAATATCAGCAGCAGTACACTTCTTCTCCACTCCTCGGGCATCCTCTCACTTTCCAAGATTCCATTAAACAATCTGGTTAAAAACTCCACTGCCATCTCTTCTAAACACCGTCATGCTTCCACAGGTATTTCATCAGGACCAATGGCCTTTCCATTTTTAATCCTCTTCATAGCTGTCCTCTGTTGCACTTCCTGATTCACTATCTCCACATCATCCAACCTTCTCTGTCTCCCGTTCTCTTCATTCATCAGTCTGTCAAAGTACTCTTTTCATCTGCTCAACAAACTCACCTCGCTTGTGAGTACTTTTCCATCTTTATCACCTTAACCTGCTGCACATCTTTCCCAGCTCGGTCCCTCTGTCTAGCCAATCAGTACGGGTCCTTTTTTCCCTCCTTAGTGTCCAACCTCTCATACAACTCATCATACGCCTCTTTTTTAGCCTTCGCCACATATCTCTTCACCTTGCGCCTTATCTCCTTGTACTCTTTTCTACTTTCTGCATCTCTCTGACTATCCCACTTCTTCTTCGCCATCCTGTTCCTTTGTATACATTCCTGTATGTGGTTTACTCCCTTGACATTCTTCCTGAACTATGGTGTACTTGCGTAAAAAAAAACTTGAGTGGCACATATAACTTCAACAGCTCAGAAGTTCTGATATTTTCCAAATGTCAGCTCACATCCTGAGAGTTTTTGCTTACTGCTAAAGTAATGTGCAGCAGATTGAAAATCCTGGTGTTGTACCTGTGGGATCCATACTTTGTAGTTTCTGGGCATCTGTAACGACTTTTGTGTGACCGATCCACACTGGTTGCCTAATGACACCATTGCTTCTAAGCTGTTGCCTTCAGGTGGAAGATCAGGTTTCAAAAAGAACTGTCAATTGAACTTTTACTTTTCTGCTGCAGCATGTGACTATCTGGATTTATGCTTTAACCTGCTACAAAAATTAGAATGTAATTTATTTTACATTTAATATGCTTGAGGCTCGTTGGCACAGTGGCTAGTCTGCTGCCTCACAGCTAAAGAAAACATGGTTTAAATTGTAGTCTGCACTCTAATATCTATGTAAATTTTGCAAGTTCTCCTTTTGTTGCTGTTTGCTTTTCTTCTTATGTTACACTTTAACTCCCAATTATCAAACACTAATAAACCAACTAGAATTAGCATTTTCAGAAAATAAAATTTTAAGATTTAAAAAAAGAAATCAAAATAAAAAAATATATTACATTTCCCAGTTTTAGATGAAAACATTTTTCTAAAGAAGTCTGAAGTGAAGGGACCATCAGGTTCAATAGCCTGTTCAATGAATGTTTAAGCTTTTATGGGCATTTTTTATTTTTATTGTTTTCTTTTGATTTTCATATTATCTAGTTTGGCAGCAACCTCCTGTTCTTCCTTGGAATCCAAGATGGTGAAAGTTAGTAAAGAGTGAAATTATTCACATATAACAAAATTTGCTATGAAACATGATGTTTTGCTTGTCAAATAAGCATTAATCATTTTAATGCATTAATCACTATGCATCTGTCTGTCAGTTCGTACTGAAATCATTGAAAATAGGCCTATCCTCAACTAGGATAAGATTGTTGCTAGGTCTTGCCTAGTTGGGTTAGCAGTAGAGAATTTCTTTGTCCTGAAATTTCCTGTGTAGAAAACAAAAAAGAAAAGCATACTGATAAAAACAATATTAATTAAAGAGTGATAAAAATGCAATGCAAGTTAAAAAATGGAAGGAGAGCGCCAATAAGAAAAACTCCTGAAATTATATCTTTCTTCCTGATGTTTGTAGGCTGAAGTTGTGTGGAGGACAGTCTTTTTAGGTTGACATTAACATCACTCCAGTCTTCAAATTCCTCTTAAAGCTATACTCCACATTCTTTATTTTACTTGCACTGTGTTGTTTGTGGTGAAAAATGTTTAATGGTATGTCTATGTAGAGAATGGAGATAGCAAAGTTCCTAACAGAACAGCCTTCAATGGGGACCAACTCTAAAAAAAAAAGCAGTCAGTATCAAAACTTCCATGAAAAAAAATCTCAATTTACTTATCTCACATAATTAATTATTTCAGATATCTATTCATGTGTTCACAAAATCCTACACATACGTACACTGGTCAAAAAAGTTAAGGGAACACTTAAATCACACATTGCATTTCAATGAATAAAACATTCATGTGGAAAATCTTTACTGAGTAATACTGAGTAATTCGTTGAGAACCCAGACCAGGATCAGGGTATCAGTGAGCTCCTGGACAGTCTGTGGCTCTACTTGTTGGCATCAGATTCACTGATACATAACATCCCAGATGTTCTCAATCGGACTCAGGTCTGCGGTTTGTACGGGCATGTCAACACCATTAGCACCTTCATCATTCAGGAACTGCCTTCACACTCTGGCTACATGAGGCTGGTCATTGCCCTGCACCAGGAGGAACCCTGGGCCCACTGCATCGGTGTAATGTCTGACAATGACTCTGAGGATTTCCCGGAACCTAACAACAATCAGGGTATCATGCTAGCATGTGAAGGTCTGTGCGACCCTCCAAGTTACGCCTTCCCAGACCATCACTGACCCACTGCCAAACCGGCCATGCTTGATCATGCTGCATGCTGCATAACATTCTCTACAGCGTTTACAGACTCTTCCACATTTATTACATGTGCAAACCTTCTTTCATCTTTGCCAATGGCAGAGGTACCCTACATAATGTTTGGGACAAAGATACATTTTTCCTTGATTTATCCCTCTGCTCCACAGTTTAAAATTATAAATCAAACAGATAATAGACCCACACTCACTATGGTCTAAACACTCACCAGAATGACTAAAAAAAATTAAACACAGTAGAATATTATGCAAGCATATTGCTATTGGTATAAAATGCCCCAGTAGCATTTCTTGACATGTTTTGGCTGAATGATTCATTGGCTGAAAGTCCTCAGTGTTAGTGTGTCAGAGAGAGGATCTGCAGCAGTTTTCCTAATGGCGCTTAGTTTTGTTTTATTTCTCTACGTTGCTACAACCTCCAGGGGGTCCCATAACTGAGCCTGCCCTTTTAATTAACTTGTTGATTTGGTGGGCCTTTCCTGAAGTGATGTTACCAACCCAGCACACTACAGCACAGAAAATCACTGTGGCCATCATAGAGCTGAAGAAGATGTGAAGGATGTCCCTTCCCATATTAAAGGAATTAAGTCTCCTAAGGAAAAAGAGTCTGCACTGCCATTTCTTATATAGTTCCTCTGTGTTATGAGAATGTCCAACCAGTCAATAATGTGGACCCCCAAGTACAGGGCTGCACCAAACTCCAGTTCCCATGGAGCCCAGTGGGAGTCTGAGGTACTTCTACAACCCAGGATGGCTGCCATCTATAGCTCAGTGTGAGGTACAGCTCTGGATGTGTTCTCTCCCCCGGTCCTTCCAGAATAGAGGCATCCCAGCCATCTGCCACACATCATTGCAAATGCTTTGAAAACTCTCTTACTACTGTGACTCATCTGGCAACAAAAGTTTTCAAAGAAGTTCTTTCATTTTCAATATATCTTAGCACTTTGTTAGAAAATGTGATCATTTTATGTAGTAGAAGTAATCAAGAATGTGAAAATATGTTTTAGTGTTCTTTCATTTATTCTAAGTTTATTTTTAAGAGCATTTTGGCCAATATGTGCAGCATGAATCTGTGATTGTTATTACTTTTATTTTACTTGAACTTTTAATCTCATTAAAAAAGCTTGTCTAGCCATAGAATGAGGGAACAGTAGTAGAGACAGCGGGCCGAGAGCTACAGTAGCAAAAATGAAACATGTTTGTTGAAACAGCAAAAGTATTAAACATACAATCTATATTGAAGGGATGAAAAATGAGCAAAATAAATTTATATTAATTACACTAAATATTTGAAGCTTATGAGGTTAAACAAAACCCGTTCTTTCATATTAGTAACATTCTTTCCTGCATTCTTCTTATTGTATGTTAGTGTCTAATACATACGTTAGACAGCCTATCTGCAATCACCTTAAGGGACTGTTTTAAAAATTGTAGTAATTGTTCTTTATAACTCCCACTCAGTGTTACCTGGAGAGTTGTAGACGTGGGTGTGACATTTACTGTGAGATGATTTTGTGACCAAGTAAACTGCAAAAAGTGTAGTCATTCAACAGGCAAGGGTCAAAAACCAGTCAACCCAAATCTCCAAATGTTGTCCAAAGATTGTACAGTAGATCAAAAATTCCTGGTCTTATAGTCTTTTTTCTAACAGTGCAAAAATATGCATGGAAAAACTATTTATTCAGTCTAATATGTGGTTACTTGAAACAGCATGCCACCAAGTTTAAGTAAGCAAACACGCAGGTATAAGATGTTGAAATGTACAATCATGGTCTAAAGCAGTTCTTCATCTCTCAGCAACCATTTGCTCAAATTGTTCATATCATGATCAAGTATTTGACATTGTCAAATTGAGCACCACACATTATTTTTATTTTCAATTTTGCGCATTTCATTCTCTACATTACCCTCCATTTCTTCATTTTTTTTTTCTCCGCATTACTTCAAGGTAAATACTTTAACTTTCCATATGATCTTTAATCTCCTGACGCAAATCATTAATTCTTTAAAATCTTTCCTGTACCTTTGTTTTTTGATATTGTGCCTTATAGTTTCTGGGGCCCCATCAGGATTTTTAGAATACTACATATCTCAAATAATAATAATAAAATAATAATAATAATAATACCATTCCAACAGACTTTATCACCATGCCAACATGCAAGACATTGTGTTGCATGACAAGAAAAGCAAGTCATGGGTCCTCATTGATGTGACAATACTGGATGACAACAACATCCTGAGCAAAGAGGCAGAGAAGACCTTGAGATTGAAGTCAGATGCTTGTAGAACGCAAGGTGCACTGGGAGCCATCAAGCTCAGTTTCCATGCTTAGCTTACAAACTCCTCTGTAGAGTCAGCGTGAAAAACATCCAAAAGATCACACTCCTTGGCATGGCCCACATTCTTAGTCGAGTCCCCAGCTGAACAACAAGCTGAGTTCAAAGCCTGAGAGTAGACTTCTGGTGATTGCATTAGGGTATCTTAGTCCCCTGAGAGGAGGCTGGTAATAATAATAATAATAATAAAAAATAACAAACACAGCATCACTGGCTCAGATATTTGTCTCTGAAAACAGACAAGACCAAATCCCCAAACTCTGTTTTTTTGTGTGTAACCAACTGCTTGATTGCTTTTGTGTAATCTTGTTAATACATCATTTTTGTGCTTTATGGCATCATATTTCTCATTCCTTTGGTTCTTCCTGACTTGGGCACCAGCTAAGGTGCGTGCTGTTAACCGTGTTTTACATGGCAGCACACATTCCCATTTCTGTGAGGGTGTTGTCAGACACGTGTGCATGGGAGGCAGCTAAAAGGACCAAAAGAAGGTAATTTCATGCCAGGCCAGGGGGTGGCAGGGTGCACTAACCCTTTCTCTGTTATATCTACAGAACAAAAATGCGAAATTCTGCCTGGATCTGGCCCTGAAGATGTCATTTCCAGGTTCCGGCCCTGAAGACATAATTTCTGGTTCTGGGACCAAAGACGTCACTTCTGGTTATGGCCCCCATGACATCACCTACACCGACCTGCTTTAAAAGCCAAACATCCTTCTGCATTCCTCAGTTCTGTTTTGGACTCAAACCCATACACTTCTGTACTAACAGTTCATCGATTTTTGCATCCTTATTCAAGTATACAGGTGGCTGCCCCAAACCTCTTCCTGTGTGAAGGCCTGTTATTTTCACAGTGTCTAGTCAATCTGTACATAGCATATTGAAGCAACAGCAACTGTCTTCTCTTGCTCCAAAAGAATTAATTTCTGCCGCTCATACACAAGTATAAATTACTTGCCAACTAGCAACTTTCTGTTTCTGCTGATTTTTTTAGATGGTAGTGCCGTAATTAAGGGTGACTCACAGCTCTAGAATCTAGGCCCCATCAAATCCTGGCTGTGATCACTGTCTTTTTGGGACTTTCTGCACTTTCCTTTCTCTGGATACTGTGTTTTCAATTCAGTACCTTACAGACCTCCATGTTCGGTTAATTGGTTAGTCTATATTTACCTGCTGTATTGATCTGCTCTGTGATGAATAGTCATCTAATCTTGCCTTGACCAAAGGCTGCTGGGATAGGCTCCTTCCCCTTAAAATTCAATCTGAACACAACACACACAGATAATTGATGGATGGATATATGAAAAAGTGGATGGAGGATATAAAAATGAGGTATTTAATTTAAACCTGCAGAGAGAAAGTGCAAAAAGTTGGCAGGTGTGAATCTTTCTACAAATTTTAAAGTGCTTGAATAGAAGCAGTTTTTTTCTTAACATTATACAATACACCGAGTGGTGCATTTTGCCAAGCTGGAGGATGGAATATATATCTGAAATCCAAAGTGGATTAATTAAGTGACAAATTAAATGTGAGCTTATCCAGTCCCAGAGAAGCATACTTTATATATGCAAGTCTGAGGGTCCAGGCAGTGGGCTCAGTGCCCAGGCATACTGTGCCGACACCTCCTTTAGGGGAGTCCATCTGACTGAGTGCTGTAGGCACAAATCAATCGCCAATTATTTCTCTCACTCCCTCTCACTTACTGTTATTTAACTAAATTTCTGTCCCTGGGCCATTTGAAACTGAACTTCTTAAGAAAAATTTTCTAAAGTTCTAAAATTTCTTCCCAGGCTGTGTGTTGTACAATGAAGAAATAATATTAAAGATTGGCATGATACTCCAAAACTTGGCTTAATTATTAAGTTTAGGAAAAAACAAAATGCTATGGCTTTGCAAATGTGTATATACCATCTTTTTCTCTTATTTTTACAATTAAGAGATGAATAAAAGGCTTAAATAGCTTTATTTCTCAGGCAATCACAATAAAAGTTTGTACTGGGTTGTTTCATAATATAACAAACCATAAGACTTACCAGCTCAGTTAAGTGACAATGAAATTTTATTGGGAATGCAGTATTAGAATTTGTTATGGTATGGTATGTATAATTATATCGACTCATGCACTGGCTCCTGGAGTAGAGGCAGTAAGTGAATCAAAGCCTGAAGTATGGCTTTCACATTACCATTGAGGAGGGAATCATGAAAAGAAATTCACACAAAAATGTCTCTTGCTTCATTTTAATAGTAGTGAAACAGGACAAACTTTAAAAATCAATAAACTAACAGGTATCACTAGCTTAGCGAAGGCAAGGTACACTCCAAAACGCAGGGGAAGAGCGACTTGAACACAGGCTGGCACGTGAGTGAGGAGGGCCCTGCCCGGCTCCCCACTCCTGACCACACTTCCCCCTCCCCTTGGCTCACAGCCTCTGTCTCAGATTAGTGCGAAAACATTTCAGTCCTGCAAGCGAACTATGATTTGCATTGCAATGAGTGAGGTCGCAAAATCAACCAGAATGTTCAAGCAAAATATAGAAAAAAACGTGATTTAAATCTGTTAAGTAGCACTCTCGTCGCTAGCTTTGCAGAGGCAAGGTATGCCCGAGGTTGGAGCGTGAGTCAGAAAAGCGGACAAAGATACATACAGACAGACGTTGGATTTTATATATATGTGTATCTGACTGTCTTTAAGATGAACAGAAAATCCCAAAAATTTGAATATTGATACTCATCACACTAGAACATTCAGTTCACTCAGTACAACCTTTTAGAAGCACAACATACCATAAGATGTACAGCACCTTCATAAATTATTCAGACCCCTTCATTTTGTTATGCTGTAACCTTACACTAAAATCATTTAAATTCATTTTTTCCTCATCAATCAGCAATCAATACCCCAAAATGACAAAGCAAAAATGATTTTAGAACTTTTCAGAACCTTTTTGCAAATTTACTAATAACAAAAAAACTGGACAATCACATTGGCACAGCTCTTTTGCCCCTTTGCATGGTACTCCATTGGAGCAGCTTTGGCACTGTTTAACGCATGGGATTCATATACCTGGGGTCAGATTCGTAAAACTTGTAAAAAGATGCTTGAAATATGTGGACACAGTTTTCCATGCATACATCAAAATTTATTAAAAAAAAAAAGAAAACTTGATGGAAGAACAAGCGTATATTTAAAGGAACTCTGACCTATGCATATGCAACATTTTAATGCACCCTTGATCAAGTAGGGAAATACAGCCAAATCAGATAAATGACTGTATAATTCATATCACCAAACCATTACAATGTGCGTTAACTTGGCAAACATTAAACATGAAAAGTGATAAATATAACATATAGACTCCATTTAATTTCCTTTTTCAAAGGGCAAATGCACTGAAGAGCCACTTTTTTGAGTTTAGTCAATTTATATAGTCTACCTTTTATCACTTCTCAGGGAACTGGTGGACAGGTTAGGAATATCTCAGCCAAGCTTCACTCCATCATTCCCTCTGTACTGGAAGCTTTTTAACCAAGCAGCGAGTATATACATAAAACATGACATGTTTTTGCCAACATAGAAAGGTATTTTGCAGCAGTTTTGGGTTTTCCTAATGTAATAGGAGCACTTTACTGCACGCACTCATATTGCAATAAGCGTACTTAGCAAGAATTAAGCTGTTTTTGTTATTTGTAAGCAGTTTCATTCCATTAACATACAACTCATCTGTGATGGCAATATGAGACTGATAAACATCAGGACTGCTCTGGGATGATGCTTGTGATAGCCAGGGTCATTACTTAGCTGGGATGCCAGCTGGGTGGAAGGACAAAGGGAAAGACTATATTTGGGACATTATCTTCCCCAAGATGCTACAGGGCAGCCCCCCTGGGTTGCTACAGCACTACTGCCAGGTGGGGGCTGCAGGTACAACTGAGTCCTTTGTCGCATCACTTCCACCACACCTGGAAGTGCAGCCACCAGAAGATCAAGAAACACCTGGAGCACTTCCATGTTCACTATAAATGGAGCTGCCTCACCACTAGTCAGGGAGCCAGAGTCGGGAGGAGGTGGACAAAGCTGGAGGGAGGAGGAGTGGAGACAGAGAGAAAGAGAGAAAAGTAAAAGGGCTGTGTACTATAATATTTGGTGCTTTCTTCTGTGATGTGAAGTGGAGAGAAAAAGAAAAACACTTCACTTAAATATTAAATATTTGTCTGGCAAGTCTTGGGTCTCAGCCTGTCTGTGTCGGGGTTAGGGGAGCCATACGCCCCCGGTGGTCCACATACTACATAAAAAGGAATCTCCAACTACAGATGCCATTTGCAGATCAATTTCAGAGATTTAAGAGTAGAACTAAAATGTAGCAATAAAAAAGCAAAATCAAAAAATTTGAATGTGAGTGTCAGAAAGCTTTGCACCATAGGAACTAAGTTACCCAAACTATTCTCTAAAATTTCAGAAATTATTTAAATCTATGATGCTGATCTTTCTGATAATAAAATAGGTCATTATGATAATAGCTGAGAAGAATTCATAATTAATTGCAGAATTACGGTATTCGCCATAATTTTCAAGATATTATCAAAAATGCATTCAAGGGTTTCTCCAGAGTGATTCTTTCTCTTGCACGCTTTGGCTCAGAAACTAAACAGCAAATTGTCATCTCATAACAGATTTAAGTTTCGAGTTTTTACAGTATTTTTCTGTCCAGCTGTTTTATCTCTAGACCGTCCTCAAGAAACTGTGACACACAGACAGACACATACCCATCATCAAGATATTGATGTTTTCGGTATCCTAAAATGTTGAGACCGAACACCAGAGATTGACATTTTTGATGAATCTAAAGCTTTCACTCCTTCCCCATAGACAATAGGTTATGGTGGGGGAGGGCACAAAGCAAAACTTGGGTTTTGGGGATTTTTATTTTAAATCCACAGTATTAGTCTGATGTATCTCTATTGGTAACATATTCTATATTTTTGGTGCATAACAGCAAAAGGCTTCCTCACCTCTTCTTTTATGCTAAGCTCTTGGAATAAGAAGCAGACCACTATTAGAAGATCTAAGGTTACTGCTTGGAATTTACAGGAGGGGCAAGCACTACAAATATAACTTTATATACCATTAGTAGTATTTTAAAGTAAATTCTAAAGAATACAGGTAACCAATGTAACAATGCTAAAACTGCTGAGATGTGCTTAGACGTGTTGTGCATGATCTAGTTCAAAAGAGCGGGTTCATTGAACAAGCTCATTTTTCTAAGAACAGTGAACTTAACGTAACATGTTTGCAAGTGAAGAACTTGAGCATGAGCTTATTCAGTTTTATGTGACATTCTGGATCTAGTTTAGGTCCAGATTAAACATTTTGCCTTACCCTGTAATGTAGGGGTGGAGCTGAATCCTAATACGGTATTCGGATATTAACAAATAGTGTTTTTTTTATGAATATTTATTAATGGTACAACCTATTGACATTTATGACTTGATTTTTGGAAAGTGTATGGGTCAACTTTTTACCTTTATATTAATTCTAATATTTTTTAGCCTTCTTAACATCTGGTTTCAGTCTAAGCGATCAACTGTGTCTTGTAAATCTATAACTGCTATGTATATTTGTTATTTATCCTGTTCTGTTCTCTATACCTTAGTGTCAGATTGCTTTTCTGCAACTATATTTCCTCTGAATCCATACTGTATTTGTTTGAGCGTTTCTTCCATTTTATATTCTGCTTGAAAGAATTTTTATTAAAATATCTGATAAGAGCTTCTAATGGTTGTGAAATTTCTTCAAGTTGTGGTTACTGTTTTTGTTGGAATTGTTTCTTTTCATAGCTTTTTGATGATTTTAAAATTGCAACACTAAATGTCTGAGTGTGCGAAAGGCTTTAGGAGAAACCTCTCCTTAAAACATTAACTCCATTTCAAATTCATAGATTTTTTTTCCTTTAGACCTAGAGTTCTGCTGTATGTCACACCTCTGTTGCTACTCCCATTTGGCTATTCTTACACTTACCAGCCTTAAGGAATATACAGTTGACAATTGTAATGCACTTGTACCCAGGACTACCATCCACTAATTTCTATAAGTAGCTTTCTCTAAATCCTTTCCCAGGTATGATTGTCACTGTAGCTAATTTGTTAGCAGTTTTCTTTCTCTTTTACCTTTGATTGGCCTAGTTGTTCCCAGCCATGGCAAAAAATAGATCAAATCATACAAACAGGAAGTCTTAATCTGTTTTAATCAAACAAATAGTGTGATTAACAAAAACAAATTAAATGTGACATTTCATACCATACAACCTAGCTTGAACAAAATAGGGTGAAGAAAGAACAAACATCTCATCCATTACTAAATAAAGATGAAATAGCACACAGATTCAAATTATACATATAAACTAAAAGAGGACTAAGATGAAGTTGACTTAGAAGAAGTAGGGAAGCTAATTGTAAAATACCATATATAGTATGTAATTATTTTTATTGTATGCTTTTATCAAAAGTGACTTACAAGGTAAGGATTTATCACAATAGTTTCCATATTTGTATTTACAGTATATAATTCTGCATTACTGTATGACACATGCTCCTGAGAACCAGGAACTAGAAATGTGTCAGCCAGGACACATCCAGGTGTAAAAGGGAACTAACCTGGTCCAAGGAGGTCAAGAAGGAAATTGCCGATTCAGGTCATAGGTGCCTGGGTATCATAAATGGAAGCAGGACCATCATATGACAGTTTAGCAGAGTCTAAGCAAGAATCAGCAGCTGCTCCACTAAATTTTTATATCTACAAAAGACGTTCCTTAATCTTTTGCCTACATCTAGGCATTGCAGGGTATTCCTTTTATTGAGCTAGAATTAATGGAGCACTGCATTCAGAAGGCCTGAAAATAAATATTTTCCATTATTTCTTAAGGCTGGCCATGCTGCTTCTGTCTTTTTGTGTACGAAATGCTTTTTAGCAGTCACAATAATACATAAAGTTCCACTGTTTGACCTACATCATGTGTGTGTATACGCATATATCTTTGATTGGTGCATAACCATGTTAAATCAACTGGTTGGGGACATTGTCCTGTAGCAATCTGCAGAATCCTTTAGTTTTATAGAAGTGTATCACTGCCTTATGTATGACTTTGTATGTTTCAGAGGTTGTCTGGTAGTTCCACCAGTCATTAAAATCATAGTCTCATGGCAGATTTTTCTCTGTAAGTCCTAATGGATCGCTTTCTTTGGCAGAATTAATGAGGTAGTCTGGGGGCATAGCCTCACCCAAACTAACAGATGCACAGTTACTAAAATAAATCCTTTTTTTTTTCTTTTTTTCAAAACCTTTTTAAGGCTACATCTCATGTAAATATTTTCATAATTAGTAAATATGATAATTAAATTCATCCTGCCCCAAGCAACTATCTTTTACAGAGGAAGATTTTGTATGATTTCAATTACACATTAGTGTACTGTTTAAAATTTAGTTTTGGAGGAGTTATATCACATTCTATGCTATATTTTCTATACATCATTTTCCTCTTTTACTTTTAAAATGGCCTACCCATTTCTAAACATTTTTATCACAGATACGTCATGGTAAGCACATTAGCAGGAGAGCTGCTGGTTTTTTGGTTATCTGCATTTCATTATTAACTAATGTCTGATTAAGAAAACAGGCAACAATTAAAATTTAAATGCAGCTGCTAAAATCTAAAATAGGCAATTAAGGGTTCTGAATGGTAACAGGTAACAGATCTATAAGCCCAAAAAACATATTGCTTTAGTGGTAATTAAATGGTTCTAATTAGGAAATTGGTTAAAGTGAAAACCTGCATCCATAGTAGATCGCCAGAACTGTAATTGAGGACCTCTGATCTACAAAGTAACTAAAATTTGTCTTTAATGATTACAGGCACTAACAAGGCATAGAGTTAAACACCAACTTTCATTATCAGCAAGGACTAAGTTCTAATTAGGACACTGGCTGGAATGAAAACCCGTAGCCACTGCGGCCCTCCAGGACTGTGATTGAGGACCCGTTCAAGAGTGTCGCCTGCTGCCTCTCATCTCTGTCTCTCTGATGTGAGGTGCAGGGCTTCTTCTCAAGTAAAACCCGAGACTGTTTCCGGTGTCACCGCATTGCCTGTCAGGAGCACTTCCAGGTCAGGTGTAAACCAGTATTGTTCTCCCCCAACAGCAACCTCTTGTGGTACCCAAAGACCCCGACAGGGCTACAATTCCACACTCCAATTCCCATGCAATGCTGAGGGGGCCCTGATTGGGATTAACCTCGAAGAGCACAGTCACTTTCCATATGAACTCTTCCTGAAATCCACGTTCAGCCAGTCCAGTCATTGCAGACTGATCCAAGGCCGGACGAGGATTACAGTACATTCCGGATCCTGTGGTCCTTTCATTATGGCATCCCTAAACCTGCCCCATCCCAGTCAGGATGCCCATCTCTTCCTATGGCATTTACACTACATACTGTAATCACAGAATTGGAGTGTAGGCAAGAGACACCAGGGACTGCTGGTCTGTTACTAAGTTTTATGGGTTGGCGATGCAAGGACACCTGGGACTGTCAATGAAGGAAACAGTCCATGAAATTTCAGACTACTGAAGCAGGTTCTTGAAATGTCATGGGAAGTAAAGGCCACTCCCTGCAAGTGGCTCGCTGAGTTTTGAATCAACAGGTAAGCTGTAGAATAGTTTGACTGTCAGGGCCAGAATAAGAATGAATTTGAAGAAAGTAGAAACAGCTTTGTAAGACAAACAAGAGAATTTTGGTAGCTGGAGACTCTGCAGGCTACTGAAAATAAGAAAAAGCCCTGTTATAGTCTCTGAAACATTTAGTGATTATATGGATCTTGTGAAAAGATGCATGCTGGAAGTAATCATCAGAGTGCAGATAAACTGCAACCACAATGGGCTAAACGGTCCGCAATCACGTTCAGATATACCTTGCCATTCAAACATTCTTTAGAGACTATCAGATAACATTTCACACATCTTCACAGCTGACACCAAGCTGGCACCAAACAGGATGGCCCTCATGTTGCCTCATGTGAGCCCTACAGACTCATGTTGCTTGAACACATTCTGCTTCTTAGACCTGCCTGATGCAAAAATAAACTGAGTTTTTCTGACCAGTCAGCCTTTTTTCACTCCACAACAGTCCACAATAATTTTTGATGCAGCTATTCCTACTGGAGAATGTGGTTTCTTGCTTTTTACTGACAACATCAATACCCAGTATGGTCTTCAGCTATTTGAAATAAAGTCTGACAAGTAATGTGTTCTTAGATGACATTTTGCCCACCAGTGCTATAATGGGGGGTTCTTTTTCTGCTTGTTCTTATGATGCTCTTTTGACCACTCTGGTCCACAACCAGGTTTCATCTGCAGGGTCACCCATCACTGGCAGTTTTTCTTTGTTTTTGCACCATTCATGAAAGACCCTTGAAACAGTTGTGCATGAAAATCTTACCATGAAAGCCATTTGGGAGGTACTAGAAGTAACACCATCCTGCCATGTTCAAAGTCACTAAGGTCTCTAATTTTGCCTATTCTAGTGCTTAACTGAACATTTCCTGATGCTAGAAATGCTGACCTGCCTAATTTATACCACACACCACTATTATTCGATGTATGACATGTTGTAATGTAGAATTTATGTGAAAATAGTGGATGTACCTAATTAACTGCAAACCCAGTGTATTTGATACATTACCTGACCTTTGCTTTTTATTTTGAACTTTAGCTAACTTTCTCTTTTATATGTTAATTTACGTCAGATAGCTATAGAACATTATAAGTCTGATCTTGCCTCTGGTTTTTCCCCTACTTGTCAGCTTCCATGTTCATTGAAGATATGGACTTTCAGACTGTTCTTCATAGTGAGTAATTTAGTGCCATTGCATGGTGATTGAATGAAGCAGCTCCTGAATTTGCCTGCTGGTTAATTTCTTTTATAAGCTAAAACACAAAACACTAAATGAAATAGCTAGAAAAAAAATGAATCTGAAATGCAGATATTGATTACATTTATTTAAGTCCATAGTGCTATAAATATTTCACCCAGGTCTGACTCCCTAGTGATTTGGAGTCTTTACATTTACAAGCCTTTGTTGATTGTGTGAAAATGAGCACTTAATCTGAGTCTGTTCTCTAAAGTACTGGTTGCCCTTAAAGAGCAGGTTGCTGAATTAACCTATTGCCAGAACAAAATAGGCACAAAAGATGGACAAATGGATGGATGGATGGATGGATAAGTGGATGGCTGGATGAATGGGAGGTGCACAGATGAATTTACACAGTTACACAGATGGCTGGACAAGAACATAATCCCAGGTGATTTGCCCCAGTTTTGTATCTGAAATCAGTAAACACACCAACATTTCCAACATTTACCCAAATTAACGAACAGTAAAAAAATGTAAACATCCCATAATTTTCACCGATCTAAAAAAGGTTTACCTTGGCACATCTGTAGGATCAGGTTTGACCCACCTTTGACTTCAATGGATTTTCTACTGCACTTTGGGTAGCATATTTGTCCACAACCCATAAAAATATCCTAAATGTCATTGGGGATTTCTAAAGTGATGAAGTTCTACAAAAAACAAAACATATTCCAAATGACGCAGTCTTGTACAGTTGCTACACATTTTCAACACTGCCATGCCCTTTGGGTCAGTTTTGACCAACTACATACTTTAGACTAGAGCAGTTTTTCTTAAACTATGGGTCATGACCTGCTCTCTGATGGTTCCCCACATGATTATGTTGTAAAATTGCAGAGTTCATCCAATTGTGAACTCTGTGTCAACTGTTATGCCACTGGCTATTTAGCTTATTATTTATTGCAGTAGAATGTGAAACAACATCATTGACATATCATTGAGAACTTTTCATTTCTGTGGTACGAAAATATAACAAATATTCCCCTACTCCCATCTCACATCCTATCAAACAATCAGTCTGAGAATACTGGCAACAAAGACATATTTAAAAAAGGGGGTGAGGAGAGAATGACAGGCAAGCTAGTGAGGCTGAAGATGGAAATGTCAAAATGAAAATATCAGGTGCAGAACAAGAATTTGACAATTTTCAGGATGTTAGGAATGGAGAATGTATTGGTTAGGATTATATATATATATATATATATATATATATATATATATATATTTTTTTTTATTTATTTATTTTTTTTCTCATACATTTGTATCAGAGGATCATCCTTTTCCCAGGTATGTGATGCCTCCCTGGTCTAAGAGGGGGTGATGCCACTTACTGTCTTGTCATTTTCTCCTTCACAGTGCTAAGAAACTGTCCAGTGATGGTAAGTGACACCACTCCTTCCAGTTGCTGGGCTTTAAAAGAATGGCTGCCTGGAAGGAGGCGTCACTTTTGCAAGAGACGACGTGAGCTGAACAAACAAAGAGCATGATTAACTGAGGCCGCACACTTTGTGTGGCAGCTATTTTGTTTTCCCTTTTATGCCATCATGCGTTTGTTTTGTTGAAGACTGATAGTACTATTCATCAGTTTTCAGACTATCATTACCTCAAACAACCACTCTCTCTTTATATTATATATATACTATATATATATATATATATATATATATATATATATATATATATAGTTACAGTACATATATACATATACTGTATAGTAGGCAGTGTTGTATACTAAAGTTTCAGTTGGTTATGTACAACTTGTCAGTGTATCATTGTGAATTTGCTGTAATGGCATACATTGGATCTACAGTAAATCTGGCACAAAGAAGAATTTGCAATAAGTTTAACACTAGAATTTCTGAGGCCTACAGAAAAACTAATAATCCCGGCCCACCTTAAATCCCTTTGCACCGCTACCATCACCGTCTTTTGGTTTGTAAGTGTGTTGATCAGCACAAGCAGCAAGCAGCCTGCTGTCCCATCCCCTGCCTTCCTTGGCAGAGCTCAACTCGGGCAAAAAGTTCTCCCAGCTCAAGCCAAGGCTCCTTATCTGTGTGAGAGATCTGGAGTTCTATAGGGTAAATAATACAGTATATCGTTATTTGGAATGCATGGATTTCATGTGTGTTTCGTGTCTACAAAGATCTGAGTAAGTATAGGATGATAGGAAATGCGAGAAATGTAAGAAATGCTGAACACTTACCTAAAGCAGAAACTTCTTCCATGTTATACTAATAATGGCATGAAGTGTATAATGTGTGAAGACTTTAGTCCAAATATTAAATAAACAATGTGCACTTTTATTCAAGAATATAACTAAAGAAAAAAAAATTCGATTTACATGTGGCTGTCAATGAGTTAAAAACTCAAGCTCAAATGTAAATCGACAAGGAATTTAAACGTATTCTAGAATGGTGCAGAGGTAAGAACTGTTGCCTTATAGCCCAAAGGTACCATATTCGAGTCCGGGCGCTTCGTGTTTTGAGTAGTGAGTTGCTATTATTATTATTATTATTACTTCTACAATATAATAAAAACATACATTTTATTTGAGTCTGTAACACCCAGTGTAAATTTTGGCTACATGTAAAAGTTAGCGCTTATTTTTTTATTATTCAGTTTTATTGTCTCAGTGACGTTCACGTGGTTCAATGAACTTGCCTCTCCTACTTCAAGTTGATGCCATTTATCTCCATTCTTTTCACAAGAGCAGCACTGTGGCTGATGCCTGCTCAGAAATTTTTGTTGTACTGGCAATCAAAGATACGATATCCTGTGACCGCTATCAGACTGGACAAAGGCAGGACGTAACAACAGACAGCTTCTTCACAGCGTTTTTGCTGGCTAATAGACTCCTGTAATGCAACACAACTCTGCTTGGCACCATAAAGTAAAATGGGACTTGCACCTGCAGCTATGGTCACTTCAGTACATGAGCAGTTCGCCATGCTAATGTTTAGATCTGACAGCACTGTGCTGATGGTGTATGTGCCCAAAAAGAAGAAGCCTTAGGTCTGGCTGCAAGCAGGTTTGGCTGTGTTTAGTCAGAGTCTAATTATTTCAGTATCTATTATTATCAGTATCTATTGCTGAACAGTTTGAGTAGTGACTAAGGGGGCAAAACCTGTTTTGCATGGGCACCATAGAAGTTAGATAATTATATTTCTTAAATATGTTGAGTAACAGATTAGAAATCGTCTTACAAGTTTGCATTGGTTCCCTTTATCTAATTGTGCATAAAAATCAAAAACAATAGATTGTGACAAATGCACAAAAAAGAAAATATCAATGAGAGGGAAAAAGCTTTTTAACAGCACTTAAAACTTAAGATCATCTGTACTAATGGTTAAGATAGTCAATCAGTATGAAAATAGGTTTAAGGTGTAAAATCTGACATCACAAGCACCTTAAAAGGGCTATTGGGATCAGGTCAAAATCATTGGGTTAGAAGAAGCTGTGAGTGTTACACTGAGCAATGTATGTGAGTATAAGTGTCTAAATCACTGTGCACTGAAATGGACTGATGTCTCATCCAGCATGATTGCTGGCTGGCATCCATCACTACTGGGCTAGTCCCCCGGCCATTGTAAATTTCTATTAAGCAACCTTAGTAAATACATTGATGGGTATACTGTGCCCCAGATAGCAATACATATTGTAAAGAGCAATGAAGGATCTGGCCTAACATCTGTGTTGTCAGATTGACTAGCATATGCCAATTTTTACTCATTTGCTTTGTGCTTCATTTTTGTATGTATGTTTCTAAGGAAATAATAAAATCAAATAACTTAGTTTTCACCAGTAAAATCAAGCTAGATGTAGTCTTAAAAAAACTCAAACATTTTCTTGTTATATTCTGTGACAACATACACCAAAATACTATTCCACTGTAATATAACTAGGAACTTGTGAGATCAGCACCTACTCTGTACTAAATCAAAGTGGAAGCAAACTTTTACAGGTCCTTCTAAAATAATTCTAAATATAAATGCAGATTCTCCTTTCGGTTTTAATTAATTTTAGAAGGATTTGTAAAATATCAGTGAAACACATAAATATTCACTTTTGTCACACAGTAAAATGTGTTAAGCTCATGTCAAATTTAGGGGGTGCTGATGAGTGATTGCTGAACTCAAATAAACATTAAGAATGCCGAAGACATTAAAAAGAAGTGGTTTTATTAGAGAGTGAAAGTGATTCACACAAGGAAAACACGAAGTACTGAAAAAAAAGTGATAACGCATATCACCCCAAAGAACTTACATGTACAAATTGTCGTCCCTATCTGCCATATGGGGTGGGTGGTCCTCTTGCTAACACGTGCAATAGGCTGCTTATCAAACTCCCAACACTCTACTAACCTTTCCTCACCACTCCAGGACCAATTCTTCAGACTTTCTTACCTTTAAACTTTAACATCAAAACTGGTCTCTAACCAGGAACCACTTTCTGGTTGTGTTCCAGAAATTACTTTTAGGGTCCCAAATATTCCAAGTGCTGTGTGGAAGCCCTGAGGCTGCATGTCTAGAGCTCTTTCTGACAACCCCAGAACTCCTGTATTACTAAGACTGAAGTACCAAGAAAATGGACAGGCATTTCACACATATATAGAAATGTTTCATAAATAATATATAATAGTTGTCCCCCATTGTCATTTATTATTTTCTTCAGGACTCTGTAGGGTCCAGTTGTGCACCCTGCTGGACCATGTCTAGGTTGCTATCTGCCAGACTGTTTCAGTCAATATATACTTACTGTTCAATTTTGACATATAGATGCAGAAAAACAGCTGAAATGATTCACATTTTCTAAAAATGCATCTAAAGTGCACAATAACATACCTGCTTGAGGTGTTTCACGATAAGCACTACTCCCGTTAAAAATTCATGCGTGTTTGTCTAACAGCTGATATCTACTAGTATCTCACCACCCTGTTCTTTTTGGCTATTAGGATCTCTTCCTTTTCTTCAGAGGCATGATTAGCTTTTTTGTGCCATGTTGCACATTATGCATTTAGAGACTTTCTATCTGGTGAGATAATTTGTCAAGAGATGTGCCTTTATAAGAAAAATGTTTCTCAAGCAAGTCTATAAAGAGCCCTGAGCTCTGCTCCACATTCTGTGCCATCACTTGCTTCATATTTTTTAATGATTCTGCATTAATGAGGTGTATTGATTAAGGGGACGACAGAGAATAGAAGGTCAATGGAGAACTTTGTTCTTGGTGCAAAGAGAATTGCATGCAACTTAAAATCAGCAAAAACAAAGAACTGGTTATTGACTTTTGATGTACCAAAGATCCTCTATGCCCAGTCTCTGTTCATTGTGGATGCAGAGGTGGCGCACTACTACAAATACTGTACTTTGGCAGCAACATTAATGACAGACTGCACTGGTCTAGTAACACAGAAGAACATATAAGTAGGAGCAGAGCAGATGCTTTTCTCTTATGAGACTGTGTTCCTTCTATGTGGGCATTAGCATCCTTTACTTGTTCTGATCCTCTGTGATAGTCAGTGCAATTTTCTATATTTTGGTGTCCTGGGCTGGCAACATCACATCAAGAGACGCCCACTAAATCAATAAGCTGATTAAGAAGGAAGGCTTTTTTTATGGAACACATGTTCAACCCGCAGAAGGTAGTAGTGAAGGAGAGAATGGAAACAAAACAAATGGTCATTATGAACAATGCTGCACATCTTTTCTATGGAAACAATTTATTCAGCAGACAAACACTATTGGGGCTCCTTCATGCTTACGTGGCATGACTTTGCAGTGCCACATTGTCAATGTGATTTTATTTTTTATCTTTAGTCAAGTTAGATGTTTCCTTATTTTTTTAGTAATTCAGGTGTGTAATTGGGGGTGAGGAGGTAGAGGGGTTTAAATGTTGTTGTTTATTGTAATATTTATTTATTTGATAGCTTCTGTAGAAATGTAAATTTCTGGCCTGGGACAAATAAAGGTCTATCGTCATCTTTTGCTTTTTCTTCTCCCTTAGCTATTCCCATTTTTATATTAATTTGCTATTTTGACTAGACTTCTCAAATACTAATCATGTATAGTTTTGAGCATGATTTTTAAAGCTCTATCTATCTATCTATCTATCTATCTATCTATCTATCTATCTATCTATCTATCTATCTATCTATCTACAGTGCCCTCCGTAATGTTTGGGACAAAGGCACGTTTTTCTTTGATTTTGCCCTTTATTCCACAGATTCAAATTAAAAATCAAATAAGTCAGACATGATTAAAGTGCATATTGCAGAATTTAATGTAAGTGTATTTGCTTACATTTCAGTAACAACATGTAGAAATGATAACACTTTTTTTACTTGGTTCCCCCCTTTCAGGGCACCATAATGTTTGGGACACAGCAATGGTAGGTACATTAAAGCAGCCATATTCAGTACTTTGTTGCATGTCTCTACATGCAATGACTGTTGAAGTCTGTTATTCATTGATATTACCAGGTTCTGAGGATCGTCTCTGGTGATTCTTTGCCAAGCCTCTAATGCAGCCATCTTCAACTCCTGCTTGTTTCAGGGGCTTGTGCACTTAAGTTTTCACTACAGCATATGGAAGGCATGACCAATTGGATTTAAATTAGGTGACTGGTTTGGCCATTCAAGAATTTTCAGTTGTTCAGCTTTAAAAAAACTCCTGTGTTGACTTAGCAGTATGTTTGGGATCATCATCTTGTTGTAGGGTGAGGCACCATCTAGTGAGTTTGGAGGCACTGGCTTGAACTTGAGTAGATAAGATGTTTCTATATACTGTACCTCAGAATTCTTTGTGAATCCGCTGTTGGCAGTTCTATCATTAATGAAGGCATGTGTGTCAGTACCTGTGCCAGCCATACATGCCCAAGCCATAACACCCTCACCACCATGTTTAACAGATGAGGTGGTATGCTTTGGATGTTAGGCAGTTCCTTTTGGTTTACACAGTTTGCTCTTGCTATTAATCTGATACAGGTTCAACCTTGTCTCGTTTATCCACGAGACCATTTTCCAAGATTCAGCAGGCTGTTTTAAGTACTTTTTTGCAAACTGTTTTTGTGGCAGACTAGTGGTTTGCATCTAGAAGTGTTGCCTCTACATTTCTGTTCATGAACTCTTATGCAGATAGTAGCCTCTGACACAGCCACATTTGCCTCCTGAAGACTGTGATCCTTCAGAAGGGTGTTTTGTGCTTTTTCTTTGCCATGATGAGGATTCTTCTGTCAGCAGTAATGGAGGTCTTCCTTGGCCTGCCAATTCCCTTGCGATTACTGAGCTCATCAGTGCATTCTTCTTAATATTATTCCAGACAGTTGACTTAATTAATCCTAAAGTTTTACGGGTGTCGCTAATGGTTTTATTCTTGGATTTCAGACTCATAATGGCTTCTTTGACTGTCAGAGTCACAGCTCTTGTCCTCATGTTGAACAGACTGCAAAGGATAAAAGTAAGCCTATATATCTTATGTCTGTACTAATGAAGCAATGAAACACATCTGAGGAAACACACACACCTGTGACTGAAACATTATGGTGCCCTGAAATGAGGGGACTGTGTATAAAAACTAATATGTATTACAGCTCAGAGTCCTTTCTCAGATTGTTTTGTGAAAATAATTTGAAGTCAAATTGAACATTTCACAATCCTTCAATACTGCTGTTGCTCTTCTTCATCCTCCTCATGCTTTCTGATACACTGTTTATGAACATCTCTCCTGCCATTCCATAATACCGACATATAACCATTGACAGAAATTTTTCTGTTGTCATTTAATTAATCAAAAAACTGTTTGTCCATTATTGTCCCAAAACATAATTATAGTAATAGTGATAAAGGATAAGAAAGCTATTATATATAGTACAGAATCTCCAAATTACCCAGAGATTGGAAAAAAGATTAAAGACAGAAGATGTTTTTCTTGACAATGATGGTTATGCATTGGTTAGTGACAAAACATATTACATGAATAATTTATGAGGAATATTTCCAAGCTTATGCATCATTCTTTATGTTATTAAGGTAAAGTTAGGAAGTCATAGGGGGAAAGGAAAGGGCTTTGGAACCATTTATCCATTATAATATAGAAAGTGTGAAAATTTTAATATTTGCATTTCCCCTTTACAGGCTTGTTCTGAGGGATGAGTTAAGGTCACAGAATGAAGTATTACTTGATTTAGAAGAATTTTGCTGGATTAATTTAACTTAATCATTATCTTGGAGAATTTGGATGAAATGATAGTGCTCCACTTTTGAAGAAAGATTTCCTAGCAATTGAATCTGACAGTAAAATTTCAAGCTGAACTGAACTTGATGAGTCTAGAATGTTAAGCCAGAAAAAAACAGAAAAAAAAAGGTAAGCGGCAAGAGCATTCAAGTGATCACATGTAAAACCGAAGACTTAAAAAAATTAGACCTCCTTTAGAAGGTAGACATAATTAAAAACACAAGTCTTAAGTTGAAAACAGTCAAAACTAAAAAACAGAGACTGCACTGAGACAGGAGATTCGGAGGGCAATGGTAGCCATGCAGATAAATTTGTAGACCCATAAATTAGAAGAGAGGTTTTGCCAGAGTATATATGGGAGATGAGGTCAAAGCAATACTGTAAAAAAGCAGTGTGGTATAAGTGGTGCAAATGACATTGTTGAGGACATGCTATACATGGTGGGAATAAGAAGATGTGGAGGCGTAGGTGTGGTGTTGGGCAGGTTGTAATCAAAGGTAAATGATTAAACGTTATTCATCACATTACCATCTACTAAAAATAAAGCATGACTGACGGGATCTGAGGGAGACAAAAATGAAACATGAAAAGGAGGAAAACAACTTGGTAACAACTGATTGGAACAATTTATCTAAATCCAAAATGTGATTACAACTAACTCAGTACAGAAGCAAATTCCATTTTCTAGACATTCTTTGAGCCTTTCAGAGAAACACAAAAAGTAAAAGTTATAATTTGCCATTAATTGTTTTCACATGGAGGAAATTAAGCAACATGCAGTGTTATACACAAGGTAGTTGTGAAACACAAATGCTGCAGCACCTCCGGGTCTCCTGATTACCTTGTAAGGTTAACCATCCAGAACTGGTGGAGTAATTAATCACAAATTTAAACACTAAGCATCTGGGAGCCAACATCTGTTTTGACAATATGAAGGAATTCATGGGCTGGCTCCAGTGTGCCTGAGGTGATTGGCAGCATCGTTTTGGCTGGTTCCTTCTCTAAAATTATATGTGCCTAATTTTCAAAGCTTACTTAAGATTTACATCTTTTCTTCTGTGCTATTTGCCCAGTAGGGAAATATGGTAGTTAATATTCAGGGGAAAAAGATGTAATTATCAAACTCCAAACGGTAGAATTTTTAAGCTTATATTTCTCTTGAGAGACATTTGATATCACACATTTCCAGAAAAGCGCTAAAGGGGTTGGAGAAATGGAGTGTCCTTTGAGGGCGACTGAAATAAAGTAAGTCTTTAAGTGCATACTGAGACCCTCTGTGTCAAATTTATGTTATCCTAACTAATTCAGAACTACCAATTTTTTCACTTACTTTTTTGGTTTGCTGAAACGAGGTGTGTAAAACATCCAGGACACCAGGACCTGAGGCGAGATGACTTACCAGAGTGCAAAAACAAGAAAGATCAAGAGGGCAAATGACCTTTCACTGGATAATTATGTTCTCCTAATTTATTCGGAACTACCCATTTTTTCACTTTTAAATGTGCTGAAACAAAGTGGATAAAGCATCCGGGAATGGTGAACCTGAAGCAAGATAATTTACCCATAGTACAAAATGAGAAGGATCAAGATGCCAAATGTCCTTTCACAGAACAGCTTATACCATAGGTTGTATCTGTGGCATATGCCTCCTAACTGAACATTCCTCTGTTGATTAAGTTAGGCGAGTAAGGTCAGTCACTTACAGCTTCATTTCTTGCTGAGGTTTTGTGAGTGAAGCACTCAGCTCAGTTGTTGACTTGTTAATGTCCTAAAACTCTCATTTTTATTTTCAGGAAATCTTTTAGAATATTATCGTGGAATAAAAAAAATTGTGATGTCTCATTCCTTAACTCCATCCTACAGGAAGAAATCATAAACCTTGGCAAATACACAGTCTAAAGGAATGCTCCATAAACTCAACTGAATACACCTTTACTTTTCATCCTCAGGAGGGCTGATGGAGCTCTGGGACTGAGTGTTGGCTGAGGGTTAATGGCTACACAGCATTACAAAAAAATTGTTATATAAATTTTAAGTTGGTGGTAGAAAGGCACTTTAGTGGTGCTTTGTGCTTCTGCAATTTTTATACATGTAAATTATATGAATACTTTTCCCTGAGGCCATCTCTCCTGATGATCTTTGCAGAGATATTTTGTTTAGCTATTTGCAGAATATGCCAGCAATCTAACTCTCCTTCTGCTTCTTCAAGCTAGAAACAGGTTGCTATGCATTCTTCATTTTTCAACCTGATTGCCAAAATTTGACTCCTTATGAAAAGTGTGGCATTGTTACATTAATGTAATTTCTGCCATCCAAGTCATTTTTTTAATACTTAAGTCATTTTTTTTTATTTAATTACAGTTCTTCACTTAGTATTGGGTCAGAGTGCTATAACACATCTACAGCTATAGTACAAATTATATAATTTCCATGCATAACAGTACAAGTTTGTTTAAACACCCAGTAAATCAGAGCAAATTCTGTTTGGTTAACATAACAATCATGACAGTATAAGTCTTTTAACATTAAAATCATGAAAAGGCCAGTTATAATTTAGGGGATGAAAATAAAAACTCTACTGTCTGAAGTCTGACTACTGCACTGGTCACAGAACAGAAACAACCAATGTTATAAATGACATTTTAGTATCCTCTGATGAAGAAAATTCAGTAGTAATTGTGTTGTTAGATTTAAGCACAGCCTTTGAGACCATTGACCCCTCTATTCTATTACAAAGGATGAAAAATTGCATTGGGCCCTCATTGCGTGGTTTAGATCCTATTTATCAAGTCAATTTCAGTACATACAGAAATATGTTGAGAATACTCTGCTATTATATTCAGAAGTTAAATATGGTATCCTATAGGGATCAGTATGGGGTCCTTTACTATTGTCACTTTACATTCTTCCACTGGGAACTATCATTATGAAACATAAGATTAATTTTCACTTGTATGCAGATGATACCCAGCTATGCCTTTTTTAGACCAAATGAAGTTTTTCTGACAGTGTCCCAATTAATTGTTTCAGTGTGTTAAAAGAGTGGATGGATACTTGTCTTTGAATACAGAAAAAACAAACATTGCTACTTATTTGGAAAATGGTACATACCACAATACTCAGCAGCCAACTTAGAGGTTATCTTCAACACTGGTATGTCTTTTAAAATGCACATTACAAACATATCTAAACCTTTTAATTCTTAAAAAAATGGAATAGTACAGTTAGTTTTTAAATATTGGGTATATGAGAAATGAATTCATTCATATATTTCTAGTAGGACTTCCTACAATAATGCATTATTCACAGGCTGTTCAATCCATAATTTATGCAACTTTCAGTTAGTTCAATATTCTACTGCAAGAATAATTACAAAAACTGCAAAGTACAACCACATAACTCCAGTTCTTAAGTCTTTACACTGGCTAACAGTTAAGGTTAGAGCTGATTTTAAAACCATCCTACTTACATATAAATTCTTAAATGGCCAAGGCCATGCTTACTTATCTGAACTTGTTATTACTTACAAAGCAGAGTGTGTATTAAGATCTTAGACTACTAAAGATTCCAAGCATTAATGAAATAACAGTGGGAGAGCAAGCTTTTAGTTACAGATCCCCAAAGATCTGTCTTCTTATATAAGAGATGCCCCTTCGGTCTCAACTTTTAAATCCAGGCTAAAGACTGACTACTATGATAATTATAAACTGGTACTAACACTCCTCTGTTCTGTTTCTCTTCTTGGAGTCTGCTGTGGCACTAACATCTAAGATTCTGGGAACAGTGGAAGTCATCTTTTTCAGATTAGATGGCCCACTGTAATATAGTGGGTCCATGGCTCAGAAAGAATGGCCAGTTCTAAAATAAATAATGTAATAATGTTTAGCACTTTCACTGGGACTCTAGAATTGACAGCCATAGTGTGCACGCTAAGCAGTTGGTATACATCCTTACCTGTTCACTCCAGACTGCAATATGCAGAAACTATTCATTAAATCTGTGTGCTTGCATTTCTGCTCAAGAAACACAAGGATTGGTGGTGGTTACATGTTTATCTAGGCAGCTGGAAATGCAGGTACTAAGGTATATCTTTGCTAATAGAGTGGCATTTCATCCTAGAATACACTATGCACAGATGCTATGGAGAACATTTCCCAACCCTATTGGCCTGCAATTAATAATGGGCACTTAATTCCTAGGAATGAAACCACAAGTAGAATAGCAGCAAAGACAAACCTCTGATTATCCCAATCAACATTTGACTACTTTATCCATCATCCTGGTCCATCTCCAATCAGCATCTCTGTATTCTCGTGGACTCAAGAAAGAAATCTAAATTTGTTAAACCTGTGTTTGACTATCTAAAGCTCCCCCAATCATACTAAAGCTGCTTGAAATAACTGAACTATTAGTTAAGTAACATGAAGAAAGCTGATGGAGAACAGCAGATCTTCAGAACCTGTTCTCTGCCAAACACATAATGAACATGTACTATATTCATTTTGCCATTCTGGGATAGATCTTATTTTGTCTTGGTAGAGTCCTATATGGCTTTACTTTCCCCTTTTGTACTTTTTGTTATGTAGATTTTATCAGAATTCCTCAAATCCAATAGATTGTACTTTAGCACTTCTCCCCACCTTCCCTTCTACATCTATAACCTCAGGCAATTAGTTATAGTAAAATGACAAGCAGGAGATAAGTTACACATTTTAATAATGTATTATTGATAATATTCATAAACTAAGAATGAAGCAGAGTATATGTGAATATTGGCAATCATACAACCTGATAAATGCTAGATGTGTAGTTTCGGGCAGCACACAGACTTGTAGTTACTCAAATGTCTCTGGTAGAATCATTGTTTCTAATCAGCTTCCTTTAGGAAATAGAATTTTAATCAAATATGTTTAATCAATACATGATAACTTCTACAATTTAAAGTAAAAATATTCCTAAATGAGGTTGTGACAATGGATTATCAAAAGCATAGGGAAAAGGACTCAAGGTACTGTAACTAAAGGGTTAACTATATGTGGCTTAAAGCTTAAGCATGTGAGCGTTGCCTCATTTTAAGAGGAAACAACAAAGTAATTACTAAGGTTAAAATGAAGTAAATGAGTAATAAAGATCCTCTTAAAAATGAGAACAAACTAGTGAGAAAGCCCAAACACCCCTATTATGAAGTAGTGATAAGATCAATGGGAAAACCCATAGGACACCCCTGTTAACGAAGCAGTGTTTATAATAATGGAAGAATTGATTTGTATACAAAATTACTTGTGGCTGTAGTTGATTGGCTAAGATAATAGAATTCTGCATATTCAGAGTCAGATGACATGATGCGTTAGATAATGTAATGGTAATAGAAAAGTATAAAAAGGGAATGAATTGTATCAATGATTGCTCACGCCATGACCTGAAGCATTTGTGCATATCTATGGGCAAATAAAGAAATGTTCTGCATTTTCATTTGGTCTCCATGAATGAATATTTTGAAAACAGAGGAAGGTTTTTTTCCACAACAAAGACAGTTTGCACACCTGTCTCAGTAAGGCTGCCGAGTTGTGCTCCTTAATGTATCTTCTTCATGGCCATGGTGTGTGGGAGAGGGAGGGAGGCCAAACAGACCAGCTTTCAAAATCTCTGTCCAAATCTTCAGGCCAATAGGGTGTCATGGTGCAGAATGGCCTCTGATTCATAACCAATCCTGAACAAGCAAACTTCAGATAAATAGGTACACACACTGTCGTTTCACACCTGCCCTCAAGTAGCTGAAACCATTTGCTTAGCTGAAGCTTACCAGCTTCCTGCAGGGGTTGGCTAATAAGAATGTCCTGCACATAATCCCTTGCCAAACCAGTTTGAGGCAACTCCCCCAGTCCTGCAAAGTTCACATCCTGAAGCAGTTCTAAAGACTCGGGGGCTGGTTAGTTAGACGTCAAAGTATCTCTGTTCTCATTAATGAACTAAAGCATCCCTTTTGAAATACTAATTGTACATTTCCTTTGTCGGATTTACAAATAAAGAGATAGAAAGTATTTATGAACTTATAAACAAAATATCACTCCTCCACAGATCTGGCCCTAAAGCTTTACTGTTTATCTGGGTAATATTTGTTTGTGTGTGAAGAAGTTAGTTATTAATTTGTTGGTTAACCTCTCAGTCAGGCATGAATCAAAACATTAGATCTTTCATTATGATATAAAGAACAAAGCTAAACTCAAACATTCCTAAGTCAGGTGCCTTAAACGTTTAAAGAGCATTATACTTTTTTATGTACAAAAAAAGTTATTCTTTCTCAATTTGTGATACATGGCGTCTTTTATAAACTAGCTGTGGTGACTCACCAGAATGTGTGTGCACATGCAGTGTTTGTGTCTTGGAGCAAATGCTACAAACAACATAAAGAGAGACTCAGATGAATTGATTGGTCATTCGTTTTTCACCTTTTAATTCTTTTTTTAGAGATGAAGTTGCCATGAAGGAGTTAAGTTCTACCATGTATGGGCAAAATACTCACAAAGTATTGTTGGCCTGGTTTAAATGTGCCGAGGTTCATTTATTTCTTCATTTGCAACAACAACAACATAACAACAAAACAAAAATATATATTTTAAATATATCAAGGCATTTTTCAAACTTCAAAGTCTAACACACAATGCACTGTTAATGATATTTAGGGCTGCCTAAAGAATGTGCCTCATTAAACTATTTATAATGCATACTAAAGGACACCCTTTGAAAAGGAATTAATTTGAAAATCAAGAGGCAGCCAGTACAGCCAAAGTGTAATCACATAAACATGAAGTTATTCAGGCACATAGACAAGATGAAGAAAGAATGGATTACTGCATTAAAATGTTAAACTCCTGTTTTTGTAAGCATTTCACTTAGTCAGACCGAGGCTTCTGATTCTAGATAATGTTACTCCTTCTTTGAGTCACGTTTAAATTTCAATACGACATCTTGTTTCTTTGATAGGCTGCTAATGGCTTTTTATGGTATTTAGGGAAATGTTTTATATTTACAGCTACAAGAAAAGGTTACTAATGAATCGAGGTTTGAACAAAATCCAATAACTGCTGTGCCTCTCCAGGACCAGGATTTGGAATTCTTGTTGTTGTTTTTGTTGTAATGGGAAAAGCAGCTCCATAAAATGATAGGGCAAATACAAAGAGTAAAAGTGATGTTATTTTAATTATTTAATTTTTGCATTAGAAACATAGTGTTTCATTAACCGATGAATTCTTCCCATTCAATGAATAGTCATTGTCCTTCATAGTTAAGCAATGCTTAAAATGTAGACCTGTGTTTATGCCATTGCAGTGGTATTGTTGCATATTCTTGAGCTCAAGAATAATGCCAGATGACAGCACTGCACCATCAACTATTTATAAAGCATAAGTGTTCTCTTATTGAGTATAACAACATCAGCGACTGTGATTTTTGAATAATAAGTAATAAAGAAAACTTTCAAAACAAGGTATGTGATTCAAAACAAACTCATGTTCTTTCAAAAAGATCTTTACTTTTTCTCTTGTCAAATGCTTTCTGTTTATTCACACTTAATTTATTTTAGTAAAATCCAGGATCCTGAAATTACCTTAAAATCAGTATGAAACCCATTTTATCATGTTATCAGATCCCCTCTGAAATTAACCTAATACAAAATGTACCAACTAACCTGGTTCATTCGTTTCTTAATGGAGAATAGGGAGAAATGTGACTATTAAATTGTGTCATTCGAAATACGTCTGGTATTTCATCCCAGATCTGCTAATGAAATGCTACTTACTAACTGAGACTTTCTTTAATTTTCACAACTTTACCTCAACCAAGTTTACCACCAACAGAGAATTCCACAAAGTTAACTTTGTGCCCTTAGACAAGGAGTGAACAATCTAGCACTTGGTAATGAAATGATCAATAATTGGACAAAGACATTGAATTTTTACTTAAAAATATTTTTTTTTTTTTGCCTAATAACCAATAGAAACAAATTTAACCAATACAAAGAATTATACAACCTGGGTGGGTTGATGCAGTCCCAGATGACATTTCCCAGATGGTCCAGTTTCTTAGTTATTGATTATTTATCCTTATTCAAAAAATGAAAAGAAAAAATATTTGCCAGTGACAGAGCTCCTTGGAAAGTGACCAGCAGCTAAGCAGGTATCAAATCAAATCAAAATTTATTTGACAAATACAAGTATACAGAGAGCACAAAATCTAGTGAAATCCTTTGAGGCTAAATTTTGAGACTGTGCATTAAATAAATTATAAAAGGTGTAATA
Organism: Polypterus senegalus; assembly: GCF_016835505.1. Classification (NCBI taxonomy): domain Eukaryota; kingdom Metazoa; phylum Chordata; class Cladistia; order Polypteriformes; family Polypteridae; genus Polypterus; species Polypterus senegalus. The sequence goes on from NC_053168.1 coordinate 102,049,786, forward strand.
AACAGCATGTAAGAGTTGGTGTCCCTGCTGGGATAGGATCCAGTCCATTGCTTGGCAAAGGGAAAGTCATTAAGAAAGGAAGGATGTTCCCTGCCAGACATCTGTTTACACTGATGTCCTAGCTGGGACAGGTTCAGGTTGCTTAATTGACCGGGAGGCCAATTTAACCTGCTCTGACTTTTTGCTCCCCTGATACGCTAAATGGCAGCCTTGGGTTAAGATTCCCATATGGACACCCACAGGGAATACTGGGACCTGTAGTACTGTGTAACAGCCCTGTTGGGTTCCATGGGGGCCAGCAAAGGAAGCTGTCAGGATTAGTAATCCCTAATTGCAGGGGCTTCCAATAGAAATGAAAGTTTTTCCAACAGTTAGGTCATAGCACCGGAAGTGCTCCCTGGTTAAAGATAAAAAGAGCCACTTAACCTCATCCAGACGAGTTGGAGTCGGGTGTGGAGGACAGACAAAGCTTGCCTGGGAGGTGTGGAGGAGAAGGAACAAAGAGAGAGAAAGAAAAGAATTGTATTGTGCTTGTGCCACTATTACAAGGAAGCATTTGTAAGTTATTTGTATTAAAAACCTTGCGTTTGAACCTAGTACTTGTGTCTGTGTGGTTGTGTCTGGGGTTTAAGGTGCTGCAATGTCCCTTACTGATCATAAATAATAATACCTGGCTTTATAAATATGAATAAATTCATTACAAATAGTATGCATTATATTAAAACTATGAAAATATGTAATAAATAAATAAGAACTTAAACTTAAATAACAATAAAAGGCAATTAACATCATGCAGCTCTAGACACTGTCCTCATTTATGATGCGGATGGACTGTGGAAAGAAGTTAGTTGTCAGTCTCTCTGAACTGGTCTTCTGCCAGCGATAGCATTTCCCTGACTGTAGCAAAGAGACAAAGCCATTGTTGGGATGGCTGGTATCTTTAATCATTTTTCTTGCCCTGGTACAACATTGCTTGGTGTAAAATCCTGGAGGCTAGAGAGTGCACATGGTGTGATGCATTGAGCTGACCGCACCACTCAATGCAAAGCATTTTCAGTCCTGCTGTGTACTGTTTCCAGACCAGGCAATAATACTTCCTGTCAGGGTAAGTTCAGTGGTTGATATGTAGAAGTTTTTTAGTAACTGAGATGGTATCTTAAACTCCATGAGGGATCTGAGATGGTAAAGATGTTGTCATACCTACTTCAACAAGGTGTTGATGTGCTTGGACCAGGTCAGGTCCTCTGTGATGTGGGCACCGAGATATCTAAAACTCTCTCCATCTGAGTGCTGCTAATTCTGAGGGATGACAGTGCCTCTGCTATTTTCTCCCAAAGTCCAAAATCAACTGCTTTGTCTTGCTGACATTCAGGAAAAGACTGTTGCCATAACACCACTGTGAAAGACTCACATTTCATCCAGCCAAGCCTCACCATTGCTGTTAGAGATCAGGCCCACCACAGCTGTGTCATCAGCAAATGTGACAATGAGGTATTACAGCCAAGTGCAGCCATACAGTCATATGAATAGAGGGAATATAGTAGTGGACTCAGAACACAGCCCTGTGGAGCCCCTGTGCTGAGGGTGAGGGATGATGAAGTGTAGCCACCAACACGAACCACCTGAGGTCTGCCTGACAAAAAGTTAAAAACCTAGCTGCACAGTAAAGTGTTTAGGTGCAGGTCCCTGAGCTTAATGGTGACCTTATATTGTGTTAAATGCTCCATTTAAATGTTTGTGGCTACTCTTAAAGTGTTAAACATTCCAATTTAGCAACAAAACACTAGCTAAACCAAACCTACAATAAAAAGGAACTGAAAACTGAAATAAGATAAATGTTTGGAAAACATTCTAATTAAAGGTACCCATTCTCTCCCTTCTCTTTGCCCAAATTAAGCACATCTGCCTGGCTTAATGTCCGCTAGCAAAGCAAGCCAATGTTTTTACAGTTCGTCAAAACTGTAACAAAATGAAAACACATGAACGTTATTACACTAGTTCAAGGTTGGTTCCGATAAGAATGATAAGCTAAATAAGTCGCAAACAGACTGGTTAAACCAGAAAACACATCACTCATGTTCAGTATGGCAAGTCTTTCAGATCTTGAGTGTTCACCTGAAAGCTGTCAGTAGAAAAGTTAAATCATCCCCCAATACTAAAATTATATGTGAGACTTTAGATGGTTGAGAAGTCCAATCCTAGGCAAATCAGGAGGGTAGCCTTGAGGGTGTCTTTGAACTGCTTCCTCTAACATCCCTGGGCTCTCTAAACCTTCTCTCAGCTGGTTGTAAAGGACTTCTCTGAGGAGACAGTGGTCAGGCAGTCTGATGTACTGTAATGACTAACCAGTCCAGTGGAGCTGATTCTGCCAAATAATCACATCATTGATGGTCATCTTTACCAACATGAGGATAAATTGGAGCTCACTGGGATTGTTACAGTGATCTACCAACATAATGAGAATCTTCTAAAGGCCACAGTATTAGAACCTGTCAAGAGATTATAGGTGACAATGATACAGTAGTTAACCCAGGTCTCACTTCTGTCCAAGGACATAGTTATGCAAACAGCCTTATGATAAGCTTGGCTTAAGGTCTTGGAACACTATTGGATGTCATGGTGTGGAGAAGGTCCAAAAACGTGAATGACATTTCTGTGCTGTATAGGACAGAACTACACTTTAAAACTTTCAGTTTATTATAATGTAATATATGAAAACATTACCATAGCATCAAACACGCATAATCTAGTTTGGTGTCAGGAACCACTCAAGATTGAACTTTTTGTGTACTGCCTTCCAAAGGTGCCAAAATGAGTCGTAACAGCCTTTTGATGACTTAAACAGAGGTTCATATCTTCCACAGCACTGTCACATCCCTAAGTAAATCTCCCTTTTGAGGTTGAAGTTGACATGTAAAGAGTAGTGATGGAGGCAATTTTTGCACAATGCTCTCTAGAGGCAGTAAAATCACACACATATGCAATTTATTCAAGATAACTAACCTTCACAAAACAAAATTATAGTGTGGTTAACCTAGAACTTTTAGCAATTAAGCTAATGTTAAAATAATGGCATCATTGGTGTGGGTGGTGGAACAACCTTTCATTAACATTACTGACCAGTGTTATGATTTTGCAGATTTGCATTTTTTTTAACTGTTGTGCATTTATTTATTTATTTATTTATTTATTTTCTGCTATTCTAAAGTTTTTGAAGCATGTTGTGGAAGTTAAAAATAAAGTCTATGACCTAATCTAAAATGTAAACTTTCAATGTTTATTTTTTAACCTACTCTGCTAACCATGAAAGCAGGGACAGCTATTTCTTTTCTTGTTAGGTTTAAAACAATACCCATTGCTTAAATAAAATGGAAAGCAGAATGTGTGGAAGCAGCATTACCTATTCTATTTTTTATTTTGTTACATATCTAAGGAGTTTTTGTCTATCGAAATATTCTGAAAGAATGATCTATACCAAACCTTATAAAGCTTTTAATAAAGTCCTCCAATTGTTGATAAATACTCTGGCTTAGTTTTATCTTTCACAATGGAAAATCAATTTCTGTTAGCAACACCACATGTAACTACATTGTGACAAGAAGAAGTTATGAGTAAGGATGAAATTACAAAGATGGCGTTAAGGACAGTGTTACCTGGCTGACAGGCTTTGCCTTTTGGATAATCCAAGGATATCATAATGCTGGTTGACAAAGTTCATGAAAACTTCCATTGATGTGTGTTGGTGTGTTGGTTTTGTCCTGTAGATATTTTCAGGGAGGGCATTGACTAGGTATTCAGTCACCACCAGATCGACCATCTGCTTGGCAATATTCTCATGTGGCTTTAGCCACTTTGCAATTTGGCCCCAGGGATAGACAGCCTGTGCTAACACCTTAACAGATGAATATCTCAGTTATTTGCATTTTTAGGGTGCTTGTCAAATGTTATAGTATGGATTAGGGGCTTCACTGGTGAAAAACAGAGCAAACACATATGCATGCTCACCAACTGCTGAAACACTAGAAGGTCTTTAATAAGGAAGGTTGTTAATATTTGAGATGCAACATTCCTATTTTGCTGTGGTGGTTCTTTGGCCACCTTTCAGACCTTAGCCTCTCCCATTATAGTTTATTTTATGGCAACTGAAGTGGCAACTGCCTTATTTCATTCCTAGCATTCCGGAGTGCTTCCAGAACAGTATGAAGACTTACCTGCTCTAACATTTTCTGCAGAAAAAATACTGTTGACTACGCCAATTGTAAACATATTCTTGTAGAAAAAGTTCAAATGAAGACACAAAAGAGCTGGGGTGCCACAGGCCATTCCATTTAAAGTTTTTTTTTAAAGTTTTTGTGTTGAAAACACCAGAGTGTCATTAAATTGGCCGATCTTCAGAATAATGTCATCTTCTACTTTGAATTGTAAGAGGCAGACATGGAGGTGTATTATGCATGCTGTGGCGGACGGCTGGGGATCCTGCCAGCCGGAACACATGAAAGGATCAGGAGAGGGACAATACCTCCCCTGGGCCATGAGAGGGCAGCTGCCCTGGTCTGCATGGGGGCCACGGGATCAGATCTTAGAGCATTGTGGAGCCCTGGATTACAGCATTTCCGCCACACTCAGAAGAGCAGCCAGATGAAATTCCAGGCACACCCAGAGTGCTTCCAGGTGCTCATGTAGCACTTCTGCTACATCAGGAAGTGCCGCCGGAAGATCATCGCACATCCGGGGAGTTATAAAGGAGGCCACCTCACTCCATTAGTCGAGCCGGAGTTGGGAGGAAGAGGACGGAGCTTGTGTGTGGAAGAGTGAAGGCGGCAGAAAGAGAAGAGGAGCGAGAAAAGAAGGGACTGAGTTTGGCTGGTTTGAGCATTGTGTGGTGCTGTACAATATTGAAGAATATAATTAAACGTGAATGTCACTTTAACCGAGTACTTTTCACTTCAGATTCCTGAAGAGAAGATATGTTGAACAATGTATACATATGAGGGGACTCAAAAATTCTCTGAATCTGTCAATAGCACAGGATTAAGGTGTAGTTGTCAACTATGCCACTAGGTATCACATACCTGTAGTGAACATCAAGACAATGATGATCAAGTTTTTGACATTAACTGACTTTTTATAAAGAGCTTCCTAATGAACAAACTTTTAATCAGCAACATTACATTGAACTGCTGTGGCATCTGTGGAAAAATATTATGGAAAAATGTCTGAAAAAGTGCTGCATGCAAAATTGAACCTGAACACAATGTGTTATTAGTCAGCATTATAATTATAAATTAGCACATTATTAGAAATGTACCATTCCCATTGTGAAGCATAGCACGGCAGCACCAGAAGCTTCTCTGCAGCAGGGCCTGTAAAGCTTCTAAGTGTAGAGGATTAAAGAAATACAGCAAAATTCAAGAAAATCCAAGAGGAAAACATGATTCAGTCTACAAGAGACCTACGCCTTGGGAGAAGAATTGTTTACCAGCAAGACAACAACTCCAAGGATAAAGACAAAGCTCAAGAGGAATGATTTAAACACATCAATAGTATATACTGGATTGGATGAGTCCAGCGCCCATTTTTTTTAAGAATCTCAGAGTAGGAAAATGTTTCTTACGAGGTCAAAAATCTCAGAATAATGCAAATTTGGTCCTATTCATAGGAGTAGGCCTTAAGGTGGGTGAATATTTATGCAATCGATTATTTTTGTTTTATATTTGTAATTAATTTCAATCACTTGTCAGAGATCTGTTTTCACCTTGACATTAAAGAGTTTTTTTTCTGTTAATCACTGTACAAAAAGCCAAATTAAATCCACTTTGTTTCTGTGTGGTGTAATAAAAATATGTGAAAACTTTCAGGTTTGGGAATTCTTCAATAGGCACTGTATATGCCTATTAAATGTAAATATATACCATGATATGTATGCTTTGTATTATTTTAATGTGTATATATACATTCACTGACCAAATTATTAGGATCATTATTAATTAGTATTAGTATCACTGGGCAGAGCCTTGTTTTGTCCTCAAAACGGCCTCAAATCTTTATACTTTGAGGCTCTGGCCCATATTAACATGAATGCATCATGCAATTTATGCAGCTTTGTCTGCTTCACATTCATGCTCTGAATGTCCAACTGTACCACATCCCAAAGGTATTCTTTTGAATTAAAATGGCTACTGAAGAACACTAATCTCACTGTCATGTTCATTAAACCAGTCTGAAACGACTTCTGCTTTGCAACATGGTAGATTGTCATATTGGAAGGTAGCCATTAGAGGATGAGTAAATTGTGGATATGAAGGTAGGCACATGGTCAGCAACGATACTCAAACAGGAAATGGCATTCAAGAAATGATTGATTACTTGATTGATGGGCCCATAGTGTGCCCAAAAATGTTCCTTACACCATTACACCACTGCTACTGGCCTGGACTGTTGACACAAGGCAGGATAGGTACATGGATTCACAGTGTTGGCATCAAGTTCTGACCGTATCTTCTGTGTGTCTCAACAGAAATTGAGATTCATCAGACCAAGCTGATGTTTTTCTGCTATCCACAGTTATCCATGGCAGGTTTAGTTGAGTTAATGTAGCCATTCTGTCAGTTTGAACTATTCTGGCCAGTCTGACCTCTCTCATCAACAAGGCATTTCAGTTTCTGCAGAACTGCTACTCACAGAAAGTTCTTTGAATTTTGCACCATTCTGAGTAAACCCAGGAGACTGTTGTGCATAAAAATCTTATGAGATCAGCAGTTACAGAAAAACTTAAACCAACCCATCTGGTACAAACAATCATACCACGATCGAAATCACTCAGGTCATATTTTTTTTCCCTGACCTGTATGATTTTATGTAAGGGAAAAACCCATCTAAGAACCAACTTCTCTCCTCTGCTACACTTTTGCCTTTGAGAAATTCCTGCACTCACACCTTTGCTGTTCCTGATGCTACTTGAGCAGCAACCTAATGAGATGACAGCAGGCGAGTTTTGAACCTAAGATGAAAGCAGACAAATGGGATGTCAGCAAATAAAAAGTAAAGACAAGAAAGAGTTTTGTTTTCTGTCGAAAGACAGTTTTAAGTCAATTTTTTGATTATTTTGTTGCAATGATTAAATGGGACGCCACAACCATTTTTGTGACCTCTATGTATTTTATTATCCAGAATATGACTATTGTGGCAGACGGCTGGAACCCTTGCCCGGCCAGGACACCTCTACACTGGAAGCATCGGGTGAGCAAGTGTGGCCATAGCATTATCTCCTCCGGAACGTTAAATGGCAGCCCCTCTTGGTTGCAGCCGTGCCTTGGACTCCCGCAGGGCTTAATGGGATTTGGAGTTTGATACAGCCCTGTTTGGATCCACGGGCGCTGCCTGGGGGTGCTACAATTACTGCTGAGCCCTGAAGAGCAGCTCTTACGCCACACCTGAAACACATCATCAGACACCTGGAGCACGTCCAGGTGCCCCATATAAGGGGCCAGCAGACACTACTCCAAGAGCCAGAGTCAGGAGGAGGAGGAGCACGAAGTTTGCTGAGGAGAAAGAGAGAAAATGAATGAGAGAAAAAGCAAGAAAGAGAGGAAAGAAACAAAGTAAAGAAAGTGTGTTTGTTGGGACACTGAAAATTTGTAAATAAATCACGTGTTCTTTGGGACTTCTGTGTGTCCTCATAATCCGGGATGGAATCTTCACATTATATATATATATATATATATATATATATATATATATATATATATATATATATATATATATATATATATACTTCTCACAACAGTCTTCTGTTAGGAAATGTTTATGACACTTTTTAAGCAGTTCATCTGATATTTGATGAAGTTGGTTTGGTTCAAACAGCTGTTAGAAATTTCTGCTATTTGTTTTACATTATACAGCTGTTAGATGAAATGAGGAAACTGCTCCTGATATACATATGAATCAGAGATGGTGATACATATCTTGCCTTCTGTGTTGCAGCTGTGGATAACATTTCCTCATCTTTATTTTACTGCCAAAGGTAGTAGCAGCATGTGAAAGCAGGCTGCATTAATTACACTACCTGGCCTTGATCAGTTAGGGTCCAAGGAGACAAATTAGCCCCTTTTACAGCCCAGCAACAGTTTATAAATTCATGGACGATTGTGAAGAGCTGTTGAGATGTGTGATCACCTGGGATCTGTTTAATATGGCTGACATCTTAAAAATCATAACTGCAAGTGAGGTAGCCAGTCCTGAAGTCATTCACAAGCTAAAAAAAAGAAGAAATATTCAATGTATACCTGAGACTGCTTAGCAACAGGTCAAATGATTCAAGCGTCTTATCCAGTCACTTCATTAAAAGTGATATGCCATCTGTCAGGGAAGCTGGTTTAAGTCTTAACAAATCCCAACTTTAGTAAAGAACCAATTATTTTTTTTATTTTAACTTCTACACATTTAAAGAAAATTTGCTGGATTGGCCTTATGGATCCTGTCACTCTGCCCTCCTTGAGATCTGAGAAATCTGTATGAAACTGCGTAGAACTGTGAATACATCAAAGAATATTATTCTGTCTTTGGAGAAGAGCAGAAGTCTGAAGAGGAACACACACCCCAGGAGGCCGCTGGATGTTTAAGGTAACCTGACACCCCCAGTCAGGTGGGACAATATGATTGAAGGACAAGACCTGAGTAGGGTAGTTCCTCTTCAGTAAGCTCCACAGAAGGAACGATGTCAAAGGACCTGAGGGCAATGTGGCACATAAAGGACCTTATGACTTGACAGAAGGGATGAAGTCACTATGGGCTCAAAATCCCACTACTGACACTGTGTGACCATGAGCAAGTCTCTTCACCTACCTTTGATCTAATTGGAAAAACAAAAGAAATATAACCAATTGCATCATAAATGTTGTAAATCTCCTTGAATAAAGGCATCAGCCAAATAATTAAATGTAAATGTTGTAGTGGTCGGCTGGGGGCTCTGCCCAGCCAGGAAACCTGGAAGAACTGGGAGAGGGACTATGCCTCCCCCAGACCACGAAAGGGCAGCCATCCTGGTTTGTATGGGGGCCTCGGGAAGTGAGCATGGAAGCTCAACCCTATAGGGGCCCGTGGCCACAGCCATGGGGCACCTGGACGATTGAGGAGCCCTGGAAGTCAGCACTTCCGACACACCTGGAGGTGCTGGCGGAAGGAATTCCAGAGACACCTGGTGCTTCTAGATGCTCATGCAGCGCATTCGTCACAACAGGAAGTGCTGCAGGAAGTTCATCAGAGGGCACCTGGAGCACATCCGGGTGGGGATAAAAGAGGCCGCCTCCCTCCAGTCATCAGCCGGAGTCATGAGGAAGAGGATGAAGCTCGGAGGAGAGGAGTGGAAGTGGTGAAGGAAGGCGCATTGAAAGGCCTGGACTTGAGGGTGATTGGTGCAGGGGCACTGTGTGCTGTGCAGGACTGTTTGTGTAAATAGTGTAAATAAATGTGTGTGTTGGACTTACTTGTGTCTGCCTGTCTGTATCCAGGCTGTACTTCCACAATGTATATGACAAGATGAGCTAAAATTGGATAGTGGCCGTATAATACAGGAACATCCCCATGATGGCAGATTACACAGACTAGATATCTTGGACCACCTGTAGCCAGTATTGGGGAATGTTGCTTTTAAAAGCAACATAGTTACGTTACTCATAACTTACAAATAAAATTACTTATCTTTATATTGTCAAAAAAGCCACAAAAAGCCATAGCAAGGTTTGGGGCAGCCTCCCATATATTTGGTTTCCTGGCTGCAAATCATAGTATTAAATGATAGCACTGCTGTGCACAAAACCGAGTCCAAAACAGAACTGAGAGAATAGGGAAAAGGTGGAGGCTTTTAAAGGGGAAGACAGAAAGTGAGATCAAAGGGGTCAGGCTCATGAAGGTCTTCAGCCATAGGTTCGAGCCTGGACGTGACATCACAGGGGCCAAAGCCAGCAAGATCTTCTTCCATAGGCTCGGTCCCAGAAGTGACATCAAGAGGGCCAGGTGGAATCTCCCGTGAATGGTCTGCAGGCAAGGGAGAAAAAGAGTCAGTGCACTCTGCCACATCTTGGTATGACTCGGAACTGCCCTTACTAAAGCCCTTTAGCTGCCTCCCATGCGCACGTGTGTGACAGGGTCCCCCCCTCAGCCCAGACCCGTCAGTTCGGGCAACCCTGACTGAGAGGTCGTGAACCCGAGAAAGAGCATCAGCGTTGGCGTGAAGAGTGCCCCAATGTTAAATGAGCGAAAACTTGTACGGCTGGAGGTCAAGAAACCACCTGGTGACCCGCGGATTCGACTCCCTGTGCAGGGCCATCCACTGCAAAGGTGCATGGTCCATGACAAGGGTGAATTCCCAGCCCAACAGGTAGTACCTCAGCTGAGTAATTGCCCATTTAATTGCCAAAGCCTCTCTCTCCACCACCGCATACCTGTTCTCCCAGTCCAACAGTTTCTGGCTCAGGAACATGATGGGGTGTTCCACACCATTGATGCTTTGGCTCAGCACGGCCCCCAGGCCTGTGTCCGAAGTGTCCATCTGGAGGATGAAAGGTAAAGAAAAGATAGGTGCTTTCAAAATAGGTGCGGACGTAAGGACCTGCTTCAAGACACTAAATGCAGCACCTGTCTTTTTAGTCCATGCCTCAATGGTTGGGGCCTTCTTCTTTGTCAAATCAGTCAAGGGCATCGCTCTCTCAGAGAACTGGGCCACAAACCAGTGGTAGCACCCCTCTTACCTGAGAAAGGCTTAGACCTGCCCCTTGGTTCATGGACGGGGCCATTTCAAAATGGCATCTACTTTGGAGCACTGTGGTTTCACGGTACCCCGACCCACTAGGTAGCCTAAATACTTGGCTTTGCTCAATCCAAAGAAACATTTCTTGGGATTAATCTGAACCCCAGCCTCACCAAGTGTCCGCAATACCGCTTTTACCTCCTGTAGGTGTTCCTTCCATGTGCTGGAATAGATGACCACGTCATTCAGGTAAACAACACTGTATGAGTTATGAGGCCTGAGCTCTTTGTCCATCAAATGCTGAAAGGTTGCTGGAGCCCAGTGTAACCCAAATGGAAGGACACAATACTGCCAGTATCGGCTAGGGGTGCTAAACACAGTCATAACCTTCTCCATCCTGCTAACTACGCCACTGTCACAAAAACCACAAAAAACCATAGCAAGGTTTGGGGGAGCCACCCGTATATTTGGTTTCCTGGCTGCAAATCATAGTATTAAATGATAGCACTACTGTGCACAAAACTGAGTCCAAAACACAGCTGAGAGAATAGGGAAAAGGTGATGACTTTTAAAGAGGAAGACAGGAAGTGAGATCAAAGGGGTCGGGTTCATGAAGGTCTTCAATCTGCCTCAAGAATGATTTAAGTGCCAGCTTAAGTGAAAAATTAAAGAAAATGTACTAAGTAATTGCGACACAAACACTGACTTAATCAGCTGTAACGCAAAAAGATGCCGACGAAAGAAGAGAAGAAACAGGCCGCTAGGGTGGAGAAAAGAAGAGCTGCACAGGAAGCAGCAAGCGCATCAACCTCTGAGCAAACAAATGCTAAACGTACAGAGGAAGAGTATGACAACTATGAATGCTCAAGTAAAGTGTATTCACTGCATGTTATCGTGTAGTGTGCCGTTACTGGTTATAAAATATAATGTGTAACAAACAATGCTACTTTTGTGTTTCTTTTTTTCTTTTATATGAATAATTGCACATTTCACTAGCCAGGTTTTGTTGTTTAATCCTTAGCCCATATATGAACCTTCATGAAACTGACCAGAAAAACAGGCAAACAGGATAATTTTCTTGTCTTTTATAAATATGTTTAGCCCTTTCTGTGCTGCAAATAAATTACATCCATATTCCCTGTCTTCATCCAAAACCCAAGCCCTAAAAAATGATGCCTTGATCTGATATGATTTTAGGTCCTCAAAGTTTGCCAGTGTTTATTTCCATCATTAGGTCCACTCCCAGTACTGCTAGAGGCGTAGCTGTAATTGATGCAATGAGATAAAGGAAGGGCTATGATTGCAAATGTTTATCTGATCTGCGGATACCAAATTTCTGAAGTATATGTGGTCTTTTCTTTTGAGTTTGACCCTTTTGTTATCTCAACCATGATTATTGTCTCATGGGCTCATTGGGCTTCAGTTTTGTTCAAATTTATATCTCTTTTGTGTTTCGTTTTGCTTTTTACGTGCAACTCTCAGTTTTTGCTCAAATGTTTGTCTGCCAGTTCATTGACAGAACAATTTGAGGTATGCACACAGGCTGCTATGCCAGTTCACATGTTTGCAAAACAGACAGCAAATAGCTGAATTAAACAAAACAGATACCGTAGATCCCGGAATACAGGCCGACCCGGTATATTAGCCGAACCCCTTTTCTACCTACTAAATTACATGTATTTGCCGATGACCAGTATTTAAGCTGACCCCCTTCTCCAAGCAAAATTTTCTAAATTTCCTTAAAAGTGTCTCTTCGGGTATATTTATAATGTTTATTGGCGAGAATTTGAGACTGCCGGCATTTTTGATATATAATATAATGTGCATAATTTACCAAAACACCAATAATTTTTCTAATGTACTAACTAAAAAGTTATAAAAAGTGCCAAGCCTACTTCGATTAAGCTAGGAGCATGGCGGCACGCATGGTCGCAGCGGCTCAGGGCTCTCCTTTTCAGTGCACTTTTTTGTTGTTTTTGTACTTTTTTTTTGTCCTTGTTTGTGCACGATCGTTGGGCGAACATCCGCTACACCATTCAGAACCTTATAGACATCGGTGTCCAGAGCCAAACATCTGTTTCGAGTGTTTTTCATCACACGCACAACATCCCAGACAACATAGCGAGACCAGCGGGCTCTCCGTGGATTGTTGTCGGGTCTAGGAGACAACACAGATAGAGGAGGGAAAGAAAGCAGAAGCGGGGCCTCAGATCCAGCATTATGCTAAAGCTAAAAAACAACCATACAAGCCCTATACAGAACTTTTTTCTGTACTGAAGGAGCTGCTTTTAATCTCATTGTAGATGCATATAGTGACAATAAAAGGCATTCTATTCTAGAAACAATTTCATACTGTACTCACCATTTAATTTGACATCTTTGGGCTGCAGTAAGGGAGGAGATATTTCCACACAATGTCCATCTTCGTTTCGATTGTGATCGCTTACTTTTACCTTCTCTTCCTTCCTTAGCAATTATGTGTCTTGCTTGCATGGTCTTAATGAATCTATACTAATAAAAGGCAAAGCCCTCACTCACTCACTGACTCACTCACTGACTCATCACTGACTCATCACTAATTCTCCAACTTCCCGTGTAGGTAGAAGGCTGAAATTTGGCAGGCTTATTCCTTACAGCTTACTTACAAAAGTTGGGCAGGTTTCATTTCGAAATTCTACGCATAAGGGTCATAACTGGAAGCTATTTTTCCCCATATAATGTAATGGAGTCTTGAGTTGGAGATGGCGGGGGGCGGAGTTTCGTGTGACATCATCACGCCTCCTACGTAAGTCACGTAGAGCACAAGGAAGAACTCCAAACAGCGATCAGCACAAAACGCCATTTCACAATTGAGAAGGCAGAAAAACATTATGAAGCAAATGATGCATACAAGCATATTCATAAGTACAGCTACTGCGGAAACAAAGCACGGCGTGAACCGTAAGTTTATATTAAATTAAGTTCATAGGCTACCACTAGCGTTTGTAATTTAGTGCCTGCCCATATAAGGCCGTCCATCAGCGGCAATCCAATACCAACACTGCGGTAAATATTCACGTGTGAAGGACTGTGCTTATGCAGAGGAAGATGAGATGGTCAGGGTGGTGTTTGGCACAAACTCATTGAAACTGCGAGAGAAAGTTTTAAGTGCCGGGTCTTAGCTGACATTACACGAGATGGCACCAGTACAGCTGGGAACCTTCGATGCAAGAACACCAAGCGGCTCACGTGAACTGGCGCAGTGCACAGACAAAAGCAACAGTTCCAAAGAGTGCTGAACAAAACCGAATTACACAATTGAGAAGGCAGCAAAAAATATGAAGCGTCTTATACATAGAATCATATTCATAAGTGCAGCTACTGCGGAAACAAAGCACACGGTGGAAAAAGTGAATGTCCTGCTAAAGGAAGACAGTGTAAAAAAAACCCGTGCATGCAGTTTGTCACATCACAGATAAAAGGAAGACGAGCTGTTTATTGATGCAGTAAGGAACTAATCGATGAATGAAACCTCTTATCTTTACAACGATTGACAAACACGGAATGTAACTTGAACACATCCTACAAATACGAGCCTGATTGAAATAATGATAATCAAATCCTTGATGACAGCAACATTCAATAACACTCACAAAACAATTACTGTATATTGACAATCATGTTACGTTATTTTTAAAATGTTCCCTTTTCTTTTTCATAACTTCTACTTCTCCACTCGATACGGGTATATATATAAATGTATATATATACCCGATCTACAATACATACTTTAGCATAGACAAGCCACATGCTGTGGCAATTGTAGAGTCTTAAGCCTCTAACTTCGAGGTTCGATTCGAGAGGGATGTACTGACTATGTACGCTACCGATTCATTTTACCTTCGCATCTCCTTGGTTTGGGGCGTATGAAAAATATTAGGTTAACGCAGAATCATGTTACGTTATTTTTAAAATTTTCCCTTTCTTAGCACAAGCACAGCTGAGAAGCTTCGATGCATGTACTCCATAGCGCGTTAAAAATAACGCATTTAATCACACTTTCAATTCCAAGCAAAGGGAACTTTTGTCAATGCATGATTTCCTGGTACATCCATTACACTGATGCACACATCACAGCTACAAAAATGTTAGAGTCGGAATAAAGCGCGTCCTACGACTGATCATTTCGACTTCCGGCGAAGCCTTGATAAAAGCATGGTTTTGTGCACACTGAAAAGCAAGCAAAATTAGATGCATTACAGAAAGCGGACTTTGTGGCTCTTACTGGGGATCATTGGACTTCCGTGACCGTTAGTAATTCTAAATACATCTAATTACAAAATGTTCAATGATCACACTGTTTTAGCCTAATGTACAAAATAATTTTGGCTAATGTTACTCAGAGTTTAAAGAGTAAGCTGGTCAAATTACCTTTTATGTTTCTGACTTATTTTTTAAGAAGAAAACTGCACTTTATGGTGAAATTTTGGTTATTATTATTTAAAGACAATACTATTCTGCAAATGTACTTAAAGTACTTAAACTACCACTTTATTTTTAAGTCTGCCCAATTTTAACCAGGGATGATATTTTTGTTTCTGTTTTGAATTCAAATGCAGTTTAAAGGCTTTTTTTCAGAAATTAAAACAGCTTCAGTTTACAATATTCATGTCCATGTCTATTATTTGATTCTGTCACCCACTAAAACCGTTTTAAATAAAAAAAAAAAACATTTGCGATTTGGGGCAAATTTACGTGTCGATTACATACGATTAATCAAGATTAATTCTTACACAGCCTCTAATTAATTGGATTAATTTTTTAATCGAGTCCCACCCTAATATATATATATGTAGATATATATGTAGATTTGTATATATATGTGTATATACAGTATATATGTAGATATGTATATGTTGTATATACAGTATGTATATATACAGTATATGTGTGTGTATATATACAGTATGTGTATATATGTATATGTATATATATGTATGTGTATATATGTATATATATATATAACTGTATATATATATGTGTATAGATGTGTATATATATATATATATATATATATATATATATATATATGCCAGCAACACTCATATCAATGACAAAACAATTACATTAACAATCATCTTACGTTATTTTTAAAATGTTTGCTTTTCTTTTTCATAACTTCTTTAACACACTACTTCTCCGCTGCGAAGCGCGGGTATTCTGCTAGTTATATATATAGGTAAATCACTGCAATGACGGAAATTACATCCACAAACACATGTATCTGGGCTTCGACTGACGCTACTAACGCTCTCGATTGTTTGTTTACAATCGCGCAAGCGGATACACGTGACCGCATCCGTTTCGTAACGCAAGATGTTGATCGTAAATCAAAAGAAAAAAATTCATTTTAAACTTCCCGATAATTTATTATAAATTTTATTAATAAAATCAACAACTAAAACACTTTTTTGAATAAATTCTTTATTTAATTTAAAGTACCGGCATGCAAAGTTACTTCTTCATCTGAAAGATGGCTCTGTGGTTTTGTCATTATTTACTTTCGTATTCATCGGCAAAACCGGCATTGCGCTGGAAATCTTGAATCTGAAACGATACTCGTTGTATAAACCGACCCCCAAACTCCAAGCCAAAAATCTAGGACGAAATTCTCGGCTTATATAACGGGATCTACGGTACTTTATTTATAGGTTTCTGTTACTGGATTGCACACAGCAGACTGGTGCACCATCTTTCATAATTGCTTCTTGTCTTACACACAGTGCTACTTCAACAGTAACTGGCTCCCTGTGACCCTAAACTAGGCAAATTTAATATACCGTTTAGCGCATGCAGCAGTGAATGTACACCTATAACTTTTGCTCTGCTTAATCTCTTACACACTAACTGTCATCAGACAGCGGGATCTCATGCATGCATGATGTTACACCAACAGTACCAGGCAAAAGCTTTGCAAAAAAAAGCAATGCTTCTGTAAACTAAAACAGTTTTTTTTTTTCTTTTGGAGTGGTGGGAATATGCTTTGATAGTAATGTAGTAATACATATTTTTTTTAAGTAACACAGGTATTTTTACTTTAATAAAGTAAATATTGCATTGGATTACTTATTACATTCAAATGTAATCTTACTATGTAATGCATGGTAGTTTTAATGCACACCTCCTAATGCTTAGAAACTTAGCTTCAAGAAGTTGAAAGCCCACTCTCTGTGTTGGTCAGTTCTGTGTCCAACATATATTTACTATAATATTGTGTATTACGAGCATATTAACAAAATGCATGTAATGAAATACAACATCATTCAACAAATTACAACATAGAAACAAACCACAAAAAAAATCCACAAAAGTAAAGAGGAAATGGTAGCAAATGGTAGCAGACTGATGGATGAGCACCATGAAAATGTGTTGTTTGTAGAGCTGTCACTCATCTAGACATGATTACAAAGTTGTTCATAGATAGATAGATAGATAGATAGATAGATAGATAGATAGATAGATAGATAGATAGATAGATAGATAGATAGATCTTCATTTGTCCCCAAGGTTACTAGGGTGTTGTACCATGTTAGCCATAATGGATACAATGAGAAGTCAAGCAAAATTATACATTTTATTGGCTAACTGAACAGATTACAATATGCAAGCTTTTAAGGGAGCTTTGATAGACTTCTCATTGTCCCTATGGGTGAATTTATTTTTACGTAAGCTCAATAATAAAAAAAAAATACATACAATTATTATATCATGGCAAACAACAAACCCATTTTAAATGTGCAACAGCATGACAAAAAAAGAAAGAAACCGGCCGGTATTATGCAGGCGTATTGCTGTTGGTATAAAGGAGCCCCAGTAGCTCTTTTTGACACACTTCTGCTGAATTATTTGTTGGCTGAAAGTCCTTAGTGTTATTGTGTCGTGCGAAGAGATGTGTGGCATTGTTTATAATGGCACACAGTTTTTCTTTTGCTCAACAAATAAGAGACAGTTCTGAAATAACAACTGAAAGAAATGATTTCTATCTCTAACATTGAATTTTTCGACCTGTTTTGGAAGAATGCCGCCACATTCAAAAGAGCCAACTTGTCAGTTTTAAAGTAATTCAGTAGTGGTGATTTCGCTGTGTAGACTTTTGTAGTGGCAAGTAAGTGCCACTAATCACCTTGATATTTTTGTTTGCGTCTTTTGGCCACTACCCATAATGTCACAATGTTTTGTTTCCCTTTGTTTCATTGATTATGTGTATTTTGTAAAATATTGTGATATTTCATGCTTGGTCTCAGTCAATTTTATTTCAGATCAGAGTATAGCGCTCTTTCAAACCTATGGAGCTAATTACTGGAATGCTAAAATGAATATCCATAAACCCCCAGGAATGTACCCACTAATCCACTGGCTAGGTGTCTGGACACGGTCGATAGAAGAAGAGCAGTATGGCTTCACTTTTATTATGATATTCACAGAGCCCAAGACACTCCTGTGCCATACAGCTCAAAAGGATTAAGCAAATATATCAAGATCCTTTAATCAAAATTTTAATTATTCAATTTTAAGAATGTCACATGAAATGTTGTGCTGCCAGAGAGCCCTTCACTGCACTCATAGACCTTAAATCAGTTGCAGTAATCAATATCGGCTGCCATAAATATTAATAGAAAGGGCACCAGTGAAAGAGATGGCTACATAATGATGCAGAACGAGAAAATTCCGCTTAATACACATAAGAAAGCGGGTGAAGTATTCTGTTTACCATGCTAGCTGTCTATGCATATTTTTAAATCACTTTCTATTTTGAAAAGTATGCCTAAAGTAAAATCTGAGCACTTTAAAGATCATTTTAACCAATGTCACTCTGTCTTGCTTTGTATTCATCACTTGACAGCTTATCTTAGGCTCTAGTGCTTTCTGTTCAACATATGTCTGAAAACAAAGTAAGAAATTTACCAGTTCAACTGCTAGCCAATCAACAGGATAGAAGGACATTATTCAGCCAACTTGGTATCAATGATGAGGGTCTCTTGAAGTGTGTAGGTCCTCTGCGCCTGTTTACATCATTCAACAGGTCCTCATGTTCAGATTTCATCTATCTTGGAAGCTCTCAGCATTCATTTGAAAAGTTTTCTCTAGATGTTTTTGAAGTATATGAGGACAGAGTATAAATAATGCCCAATGAAGAAGTTTTTAAAGTCAGTCATAAAGGGAGTGCTCACTTTTACAATATCTTTATGCAAGCAATGGAGTCATATTGTTTCACTATACTTAGTTTTCTCATTTGTACTCAATATGGAGGAGTATGTTTATTAGATAGATAGATAGATAGATAGATAGATAGATAGATAGATAGATAGATAGATAGATAGATAGATAGATAGATAGATAGATAGATAGATAGATAGATAGATAGATAGATAGATAGATAGATAGATAGTTTCTGATACGGATGTGAACAACACTTGAGCACCACAACGAACAGTCCTGTCTCCTTTTCCTTTCACTCTGTACACCTCCAACTCTAAATATAACACCAGGTCATGTCGCTTGCCGAAATTCTCAGATAACTTTATCTAACTATCTATCTATCTATGTAAGTCAACAGAGCTTTCTGTTCGACCTTCCTAACCTATAGTATATCCAATATATGTCATAATCTGAAACATTGTCTATACTGATCTTGAACCATATGGACAAATATATTTGTTTTGATGAATGTGAATTGCTTTTCCTGTGAAAAGGAACAAATGCCTAAGTGTGCATTATTTTGTAAAGAAGCGCCAAGCTGCACTGTCATCCACATATTTGATTCTAGAAGGACACATTCATACACTGAAGTGAAGAGGGCCCCATAAGAAACAAATTCACATTTCATTTAATGCTGTTGCATGAAAATTTTATCCCAAAATGTTTTACCATACAACTGTTACATGTCATTAATTTATACCATTACCATCCCAAGATACATATTTTTTAGAAACTCTTTAAATTACCTGATACATAGAGTCAATGTAATCAGTAGCAGACAGCTACCTGCTTAAATCAGGCTGAAAAATGCTCTGCTTTCACTTAAAACATCTTCATAAAAAATAAATGTAAATCGCCTTAAGAAATGAAAATCCCTCTTCAGAAAAATCAAGCAAGAAGAAAGATGGCTTAGAAATAAATACATATGATGACAAATTTGAAAATCATTTCACAAAATAGCTTTCACTTTGAAAGTCAGTGGCCTTTGATCTTTCATTAAAAAGTCTTCATAAGTGTTGAGAAGCAGATGTGATCCAGTATGTTAAGCTGTAGAAATTTCTAAAAGAAAAACTGAATTCTAGTAAATCCTGAAGATGAGCAGTAGATTGGAGTGGCAGCTACAGTTTACATACAGTATTAGCAGACCATTATGGAGTAGATGTAGCTGAACCTTTGGACACGCTGTCAGTTTCTTTTCATATCTCTATCTATGGTTACAGAGTTTACAAGATATTTTGGTAGTGATCCAAATGGCATTTTTGTTGGTACAGGTAAGAAAATAAAAAAACAAAACAATTTTGACAGGATCAGGCTATTCAGCACAACACAGCTTATCAATTGCTAGTCACCTAACTTTTGTTAAATATGTGCAAGTCAGATTTTTAAGTTTTTCAGAGTTGTACTGTCTACTAAGCAACTGGGTAACTTATCGTACGTATCCATAGTTCTTTATGTGAAGAAGAAAGTTATAACATTTGTTTGTGGAGAGATTCTCTGCAGTTATCTACAGTATGATAGAGAGAGGAACAAGGAAATCATCACTGACCTTGCGTGACGTTGATCCTCCTCAGAGGCTAGTAGACGTGGTTTCATACACCATACCACATGGTGCTCTAGGGCCAATTGTCATCATGCAGAAAGTTTGCCTATGAAACAATGCTGACTGTAAAGAATCCATCTTACATTCAGATACAGATGTGTAACTTGGGTGATAGCAGAGTTGAGGACCAAATAATAAAGCAGGGTTTGAAAGTGATATTATTTTTCTCAAGGAGAAGACGTTCTGTATTAGATTGTAGAACAATGATTACAAACAACTTAAAATATTGTGAACGATATGGGGACGCCCTCGCTCCCTTGAACCCCTGTCCACGACTCCAGACACCAGGTAAAAGTCCTCAAGTTGACTTTATTTTTCTTCCACAGTGTACAAAGCACACTCTCCACCACAATACTCATTAAATAACCAATACTACACAATAAATCAATCCTCCAGCTCCCAGACGCGTTGCCACCCTTCCACCCAGCTCAGCTCGTTGTCTGGGAGTTCCCATAGTCCTTTTATAATCCCTGACCCGGAAGTGTTTCTGCTCAATAGTCCACAAGTCCTTATTCCTTCCGGGTCAGGTCGCTCTTTCTGTGACGAACCTCCGGGTCACAGGGCACGAAGAAGCTCTCAGTCCTCCCTGCAGCTCCCTCCTGTGGCCCCACGGCATCCAGCAGGGCTTTGCATAAAAACTCCAATGTCCATGATGCCCTGCTGGTCTTCTGGGGACCTCCACGCTGCAAGGAGGGCTCCACCTGGCGGCTTGGGGGTATTGGCCGGGATAAATGGCCGGCCATCCATCACAATATCTAGCTTGGGAAAAGCAAAAGCAAAATCCAGAACCACAAGCAACAAGGCAAAAATGCCCAACACTAAACATAATTGAATACTGGAACATATTAAAAATTATTCCACAAGGCCAATGAATACCACAATTTTCAAATACAAAATGAAGGAAGTATTACTTCTTTGTTTCCCCATTGATCCTATCAAAATGGATTCCATTAATTTTCTTAACTCACTCCTTCCAATTTTAGGGCTTTACAAAGCCAGTACCTTTCTTGGTAGACTAGGGTCTAGTGTTGAAAGCAAACATAGGTGGAGAATCGGTCCAGCACTAATATAGATATTAACCTTGGGTGGAGTACAGACTCACATACAACTGTTTTCATTTAATACAGAATTTAATATATTGTGAAGTAAAACTTTGAGTAAAGTCAGAAAGGATAGCTAGTGTTTTAAATGTGCAGTCAACAGGGTAGGGATATTGTGTAATGGAAGGCAGGGATGTGCTGGCATTCCTTTTGGGATGGATAGTGTCCCCTTACCCATCTGGGGGGATCAATAAAATAGATGTAAGTGAGGGAAAGCCACCCAGAGCAATGTATTTCTCTGGTATATTGGGTGGCTGTATCCCTCTAAGGGATTGTGTGCAGAGTTGAATTGGATTTGTGAGGGAACTGCATGGAGGAGGCTCCCCTGTCATGTGGAGGTTCCACCTGACTCAGAAGTGCTTCCTGGTACAGCACTCCTGGGGGTCAACTTGAAAAGGATTCCTCCTAATCAGCCGAGTTAAGGAGTAGAAGTATGTTACTGTTTTGTGTTGGCATCGTCTTTGATGTACTTTGACTTGTGGAAAAGGTACTGTGCCAAAAAAAAGATGGGTTGTTTTGGACTGTAGGTTGTCTGCTGGTCAGTTGTGTTTAGGATTTGTAGTGCAGGTCCACAATCAGCATGTAATAATATGGCAGATTTAGATGATTTTCCACTGTGTTCAGCTCTTTCTGATTATCACTTCCATGGTTGTCTTGAGGATGCTTAAGTTCCTTCATTTTCTTGGATTTGGAGTTGAACAAGATAATATATTGGTGGTTTGGCAGTGGACCAAGCTCATTCTTTTTTACTACATATATTGTTACTGATCACCCTGCCTCCTGCTGCTGGAAATGTGGAAGTATGGGGAAGATCACTGGGGAGAGAATTAAGAACCAGATGTCTCTTTGTTTGTTTTGTCTCTTTTGCTTGAAAGAGGACAGATGCCTGGAGCCCAAGACACCTGTCAGAGGTATCATTGGAGTTTCAGGGTCTTGTCCCAAAAGGGTAAGAAAAAGTCATCTTTTCTTGCTGACACTCCTGAATGTGTCTATAAAAGCAAGCAAGCAGTTATAAAAAAAAGATAATTTAGTTTTTGACCTTGAAAAGTAGATTTCCTTAACTAGGAATGGAAGTGACTATTAGGGTCTATCTGCCTATACCAGATGAATTTAAAAATATTCAAATAAATGACTCCAGCATAGATAGATTTACAGCTCTCCATGTGTATATTGTCTGTTTGCTTCTCAAGTACTCCTTTCATGAAGTGGACAATCGTCATTCTAAACTGCAGGCACTACATTATTAAGCAAGCTACAATCCACCTTGTTTACAAGATTGGGCTTTTTGCGGACTGTAATGATCTGTAAATGAACTCTCTGGACACAGAGCAATGCTGTGAGTGGCATATGGGAATGCTTTGTTTTTGGTTTAATCCTGTGTATTTTGGATATGTTTCATCTAGTCGACATCTATGCATATTTTCTTTTCATTATTATCTAAATATATAAATAAAATGTCAGAGTAAAGTAAAGAGAATGTTAGACAGGAATGCATATTTTACCCTTGACAAGGTATATTGTTTTGCCTGTATGTTTAAAATCAACACGTTTAGCCACAGCTGTCCATCACCAGAGTTGCTAGCCATTTATCTGTGTGTAACATCCTGAGGTTCGCATCCACATGTGTGTTTTTCTGAGGATGAGAGAGAGAGTGACAGACTTTCCATACCATCAGAGTGATGCCATTCACCTAGATGTTGAAGATGCCATCTAAGCATTAGCTGACCTGAGTGACTTAAGTAATAAGGAAGACACAGAGGGACTGGTGTGTGCCACTTTCTTTCTCACAGGGTTAGCAGGCTGGGGGAAGGCATCCACAGTCGAGCACATTATTGTGGGAGTATTAATATTATCACTTATTTGGCAGAGACGTTTATTCAAGGTGACTTACAATATTTGAGATATGATTTATTATATATTTCTTTTGTTTTAATTTGGCGCACAGGCAGGTGAAGTTGCTTGATCATGGTTACACGGCATCAGTAGCAAGACTTGAATCTACAACCTCTGAGTTTGAGTTCCAAAGCCTCAATGCCGCACGCATCATTGGTTGGTAAGTGGCATTGCCCAAGGTGCATCAGCCTCCATGCATCTATGTCACACCGTGAATATGTGACAGCCTTTAAGTGTATAGGTTTCTTTGGGAACCGAGGTATATTTGCCTTTAGGTCTAGGTTATATTTGATGATATCCTTGTTTTCTTTGTGGTAAAGTTAGTGAGTTCTAATGTGGAATACTGAGATGTGACAGAAATTGTAGTCATCACAGTGCTTAAGTGGAAGTGTGTGTGTTAGGCTTAGGGGTGAAGAATGGGCCAACCCAAAACAAAGTTTTGCCCCCAACCATAAATCATAATTAAAAACTAAATAGAGAAAAAGGTGAAAGGTTAGCATTTCAAATGTAAATTATTCTCAATTATTATTTCAAGGTTTGGGTGATGCAGGCATAATAAGTACACTGTCAGAAATTATTAATGGACTGGTGTTCGCAAATAATGTTTTTCTTATCGAAGTCAAGAAACAACTAAGCCATTTTTTTGGAGTCTTGTAAGGGTCATTGATATTTTTCCAGGCTGGCATCTAAGGTCCTATGGTGATCCTATCCTTTATATACTTTATTGTGTAGACCTTAAAAAATGTCTTAAATCCCATACACTTATCACTCTGTGGTCAGGTACTTTTGCACTTCCTCCTATCTTCCCATTTACATCTGTAACCTCAACAAATGAAAGAGACTAAAGGAATAGGCAGGAGTTAAGTTCCCCCATTTAATTATGTTTTATAGATAACTAGCCATCCCCTACGACTTCACCCACATATAAGTGGATCAGGACAGAAAGGAGGGCCCTGCCTGGCTCCCTACTCCTGATGTCACGCTTCCCCCTCTCCTCGGCCCACAGCCTCTGTCTCGGATTAGCACAAACATATTGCTCCTGCAAGCAAACTATGATTCTTGAGAGAAGTCGCAAAATCAGCTGAAATGTTCAAGCAAATTCTAGAAAAAAGCCCAATCTAAATCCATTAAGTTCTCTCATTCGCTAGCTAAGCCCATTAGCACCCTGAGCCCATTGATGACATCACTTCCAGTTTTGGCACAATTAAATTCGTCCTCAATAGCGCCGGACCCAGAAGTGACGTCTTTGGGACAGGAAGTGACATCATCAATAGCGCCATCACCTAGTGGGATTTCCCAGAGATAGTATGCAGAGGACAGAGAGAGAAAGTTATTACAGATAGCCACCCCCGGTCTGGCATGGTACTACTATTATTTAGGCCCTCTAGCTGCCTCCCAATCGCATGTGTGTGACAATATACATATTTATTTAAATACTTGTGGATACAGTAGATGCATAGATAGACAGATAAAAAATACTGTACATGCTCCCGTCTGAGTAGAGATATTTTTATGTCTTTTTCTCCGGTAATTTGATAAGATCTCAAAGGTTGTGGTTCTTTCATTTGATTTAATTCGATATGCCAGCTAATCAACCATACACTCTTCAGGTGTCAAAAAGTTAGTGACCCTGTTGTTGGGCTCAGCCAAGTAGAAGGGCTAAGTAGGGTCAGCTGCTTAAATACGTCTGGAAACAATCAGGCCTCATTTAAGCTTGGGCTGCTCAGTATAAAAGTGACTTCATTTAGCCCCTACCATGTTAGAGGTGTTACCAGCACCGTTTATAGAAGAATATCAAAAAACAGGCCCCTATAAAATAGACATAGTGTAACTGTATAGAAAACAAAGAAAAGAAAAGATTACAAACCCAATGCCCCACTGGGCCTTCTTTTATAAATGCTTGTTTAGGACTACAACACAGGGTATGTTGGTTGCTCACAAGTCCTCCGCATACACTCTCTGCTCATCTTCTTCCCCACCTTCTAGAGATTCTTCCTCCTACTGGTTTAGGTATTTGTCAATAACTCACCTCTTCACTCCAACTACATCATTGGAGCGACTGGAAGGGGCTTATAAAGGCTGACCAGTAACTACTTCTGGCAACATACTTATGGGTATATAGATGCCATCCAGCAGTTCAAATGACTCTAGCACTTTTACGTCGTGACTACAATAGACATGGACAGGTTGTACTCCCAGTTGTTTAGAAGAAGCCAACACACTTAAATGGAACCTCAGACTGCTCTCCAGTGATTTATTGGACCTGACATATTTTATTGAAGAATCACCACTGGCCATTTCCCTCTAATTCAGGCTTCTGTAAGTCCCCTGGATGCATAGAACCTAGGTCAATGAATACACAAGCATCACAATGTATACACTACCTTTACTGTGTATAATTTGAATGTGTGAGTTTAATATGGCTTTTCCAGAGACTGATTCAATGGGCACACCAGGAAAGGAATTTGATGTTACGCAGTCTCATACATGTTTACCTCTTTCCACCTCAGACAGGAAGGACTTGCTTTAAACTCTGCTTTTAGTCTTGACTTTTTCAGTAAGCTCTCCTCAAGAAAATTGAGGTGCCATTTGAGGATCAGCTACAGAAGAAGACATTTGTGTTACTGGAATCACCTTTCTTCACCAGTCTTCTTTTTTATGTTCTATTTGCCTAGTTCAAAGGTGAATTAAACTAGGCTGCTTCCTGGAACCCCACCTCTTAATTTGTGATTTTGTTCCTTTGTTTGCTATAGTTACAAACTGTCCAGTTCTGTGCAGGTAAACGAGATGTCTTGCTATTGTTGGAAAAATTAAGGAAAGATATTTAGGCTTCCTATATCTCAGACCAGAATTCTATTTAAACTCATGCAGAGAGTCACCCAAGTGGGGCACCTGGAAATTATTTTCTCTCTACAGAGAACTGGAGATGGGTTGGGAAGACTATTGTGTCACATTCTCATGTGGCTCTTTAAAATATCCCTAAAGTGGAAGAGAATTCAGTTACAGAAATGGACAAATTTGTTGGTACCCCACCATGAAAAAAGAAGAACAAATACTGTAATTGTTTCTGAAATAACTTTAAAACTGACAAAAGTAATTGGCACCCATCATTCTGTATTTAAAAAAAAAAAAAAAACAGAACAAAATATTTCAAACAATACCACACATAAAAATGGCATGGACAAAAATGATGAGACCCTGAAAATAATATTTTATAGCACGACTTTTAGAGACAATCACCACAGACAAGCAACTCCTGTAGCTCTCAATTGGACCTCTGCACCTGTCCACGGGTAGTTTGACTCTCTCCTCCTAAACAAACTGCTCCAGCTGTGTCAGGTATGAAGGGTACCTTCTCCAGACTGTATGTTTCAGCTCTTTCCATCAATGTTTGATAAGATTCAAATCAGGAGTCATCGAAGGAACTTCATAATAATCTAATATTTTGCTCTTAGCTATACTTGAGTGCTTTTAGTTGTGTGTTTTGGGTCATTATCCTGTTAAAGGATCCATGACCTGTGACTGAGACAGAGTTTTCAGATGCTGGACAGTATGTATCACTCCTGGAAATCTTCAGATTTCATTGTTCCCTGCACAGACTTAAGGCACCCTGTGCCAGACACAGCAAGCAGCCCCAAAACATAACCATGCCTGTTCTATGTTTCACAGTAGGTATGGTGTTCTTTTCTTTGAAAGCTTCTTTATTGTAATCTGTGCACAAAGAGCTGAGTATATAGCTTATATCTGAGTATAAGAAAGAAGAAACTAATTCTAGCTTTATTATAAATGTTATCCTCAAACAGTCTTGAGGCGACTTAAGCCTGCCTCAGTACCGTTAGATTCCAGGCAGGACCTAGTCATGGAGAAGGTGTCATTGCACTACAGATCCTCCTCCAATAATGCACACTCAGCTACATTCAAACAGGGCTAAACTAGAATCATCAATTACCCTAAACTGTGAAACAGGGATGTAGCAGGAAAAACAATACAAGCCCTACAGTCAGCTGGATCTGTGTAGCAGCAGTGCTAGACATGGCTCAGCAGTGTCACCCCAGCTTACACACAAACCTATATCACAATCTTTATAGCCTAAGCAGTGCATATTGAGACCTTTAATTTCACCACTAGTGGTCATCATTGACTATATATTTAGAAGTTGTATATATTTAGAATTTAAGCATAAGAACCCTGCTGCAAAGGAAAGTCATTTCAGATTAACCAGACATGCAGGAAATAATGTCAATGACAGAAAGATGGCTGGCATTTGCAATTATGAGTTACCTGGGCAGTCACTGACCTAGTAAGTGTCACATATGACTTCTTTAACTCAAGAATATGCTGAGAAGACAAGGGTATCTATATATAGCTCCATGACACACATTTGTCTTTTACTGGACATAGTCAGATGACTTTTGAAAATGTAAACCTGCACTGCTTTTGCATACCAGCCTGTAGTAGAGCTGTCTGTATGAAGGAGCAAAGTAGAAGTTGCCTCCTTCTAAAGGTTTTAGTCGTCCTTTACATTATATGAGATAATGTGTGTGTGGGCATTTAATTAAATTATTTCAAAACCAAGATGGGTCTTTCAAGAATAGTGAATAATGTAGCACCTTTCACTGCACCTATAATAATTTTGAACCTAATAATATACTGCCAAAATACACTCTTGATGCCCACACAACACTGAATTAGATGAAGTGGGTTTGAGAGTTTTATAATAATAATAATAATAAGGCTGTGAAAGTCCTAGCTCTTCCTCCTTGTGGTACCAGCTGGGAATGCTAATTGAAGACTGGTATTGCCATGCGTGAACATCTATTGGAGAAAGAACATATTGGCAGATAACAGAGGGGCATAGTGACAAAACATAAATACAAGGTCAATGCTGCCAAGATAAAAAGGGGCCACTGCCCTCTGAGGTGTTGGTTCAGGGGAGGGCGATGAGGAATGAGTAATGCAACCTACTTGCTCCTGCAAGCTACAGAACCAACAGTCCTTAAAAGAACCTAACAAATTGCAGATGTCGTAAACTGTCCTGCTAGTAAAGCAAGAGCAGCCTTAGTCATCATTAATAATTTGAGGGAAAAAAAACACGTGTGGACCAAAAAGAAAAAAAAGATGGTATGGTGTGTTAATACTTATGTCCAGCAGGGGGTGATTGCTCCCCAGAAATATGTTCATTTTTAGAAATGCAGGACATACCTGTATATATATACCCCTTCAGTAACCATGGTGGAAACAATCAGATGAGAGAAATATTGTACAAAAGGATATATATTTGATGACAGTCAAAGTTCACTTTGTGACCTTGTATGGAACAGAATCAAGAGAATGGGAGAAAAATCACCTTATATTGTTGGAGAACGTAAGGAGCTTTAAAGCCTATTTAATTTTAATCAAATTATAAAATTAGAAGTGCATCAGCCTAGACACAAACTGAAGGGTGCCAAAAGGAGTAAACCTCATCTATAAGAGTTCTGAGATGATACAAGAGACGTCAGTAGCAGAGTTCACATGAGACTATCACAAGGCCAAGAGTTCTGATGAAGTTAATATTGCTCCAGTTGGTATTCCACAAATTCACTACATTTTAAACTAAGGAGAGGCCATGTATTGAAAACTGCCTTTTTAGGGAGCTGAGGTTACTGCCTAGTGGAAAGTTGCTGTTGCAAAAGTGCTCATTATTTTGATAAAATGAGTTTTATACTTTATTATACAAAGAAACTATGCTATACTATACAAAGAAACAGCAGTATATAAACATAAAAGGCATATAAGTGTGTCAAGATGATCTTGTAACTTGCTGTTCCAGGCACTATCAATATATGCAACATAATGCAGATATTAAAACTGCTCATATACTTTATTAAAATTTAAATTTTTGTTGCAAAGGCTGAAATGTAGACAATCCACATCAGACTTAAAAAAAAGGTATTTTTTATGAAACATACTTCCTATACTGGATAGTCTCCTGCCTTGAGTCCAGTGCTGCTGGGATAGACACCAGCCCTCTGTTTCTCCAAATGATTCAGTTAGTTTAAGAATGTTATGTCGTGTTACAAAAAATAAAAAAATACCCAAGTTATACAATTATGTATTTCCATTAATTATTTTTGGAAGCACCTTTTGCTTTGATTTACAGCAGTAAGCATATGTGAAAAAATGTCTGACATTTTTGTCTTCATTTTAGTCTTTACATCAAAAGCTGAAATTTCAATAAGGCTGCACAGACTTTTGATATCTATGGTATATATAAAAATGATGTTCACAGATCGCATTGGCATACTAATTATTAACGTGTGCAGACTTTTGATATCCACTGTACATACGGAAATTATGCTCACAGACCACACTGGAATACTAATTGTTAACAGCTACTGGCACATGTCTCACTTTTTGGTTGATTTTTTTACTTCACAATATTAAAGATTTCACAATGATGGCTAATCATGGCAAGATTACCCGTCATCCTGTCATTCTATTTTTGACCAGCTACACGCTTAGCATGGCTTGTTTGCTCATCACAGCTTTACAAAATCAGGTTTCCACAATTCAGATATCAGGCTCTAGGGCAAAGTATGGCATGGTACCCCATCACATTCAGCTAATGATCAGGGAGTCTTTTTTAGATAAGTTTGCATATAATGCAAGAAGCATCTACTGCGATGACAATGTCCGTTGTTTCTGTCTCTCTGTCCATCTGCAAGAAACAACCACCCAACATGTAGACTAATTTGTCACAAGCTGCTTACTTAAGCAGATTGCCCGCTAGTAGTTCGGGACTGAGTGGCACTCAGGATGTCATAAGAGGGGCACAAGTGAGGCAGATCTACACAAGAAGCAGATTTTTATTCCACAGTACTACCACAGAACCCATATATTTTGGTGTGAATATTTGCAGTGAAAAGTGTATGGTGCAAAGAAAAAATTGAGGTCGGAGTTAAAGCAATTCTTGATAAGAAAAAAGCAAAAATCCAACAAACAAATAAATAAATGAATTAAATAAATAAATACTTTAATACATACATACAAACATACATACATACATACTTTAATAAATACATGCATACATACATAAATAAATAAATAAGACAAAGTACAAAACAAAACAAAAAAAAAAAAAACAAAGGCTCATACCCTGATGTTTTTACAGTTCATAAAGGGTTATAGGCAGCCTTAAAAAACAAAAAAACAACCAAACTGGACTCTGCTTCAGCCCAATCCATATACATAACTCCTTGATAAAAAAAAAAAAACTCCTAGGATCCTTTTCTGGTCAGAGCTTCAAGCTGCTCCTTACCAGAAATCCAACAGCTCAGTCACCAGCCCCCTCTAGGTTTGGTGCACCTCACACACACTAACTCCATCTCTCCAAGTCTCCACAATCAACTGAACCACCCACTAGTATGGTCACAACCGTCCTTATAAAGTCAACTCAGTTCTCTCGTACAGTATGCACACACACAGGGAGACACCATTTTGGTCCTGTGGGGAGAATTGTTCAACTCAAACAAAACCCAAAGCATCAACAAACATAACATCAAACACAAATGAACATAACCAATCATCTAACATACCCAAACATAATCCCACCATACCTTGAGGTTACTAATAAAAAAAAAAAAACGCTTCAGTATAAATCCACTACTAAACAAATTGGACTCACTCTCCTATGACTGTCTTTTGGAATTCACAATTGCACTAAGCCTCAGCATCAACTTTAAAAAACCGGCCGGTAAATGTGGAATAATATGTATGAGGCAAGTAGCTGAAACCATCTGCAGAAAGTTGGAAAAATAAAAAACATTGTTAAATATTTTATTTTCCACTGTAAACTTTCTGACAGTTATTTATTGCCACTCATGGTAATGCTTAAGGAGTGTCTTACTTCTCTCACTGAGGTTATATTATATTGCAGTGGTGTCCTGGTGAAGCTATAGCATCACATTATTTTGTTGAAATTTGACGCCTTATTCCTCAAAGAGATTTGTCCAGACAGTTCAATTTTTTTTAGATATCATAAATAGATCATACTGTATAAAGGCTTCAAATTTCAAAATCTCTTTATGAAAAGAATTAGCAACTTTGGTAACTTGTCTGTCTTAAAACAGACAGACATTCTCAACAACTTCAAGTATTAGTTTACGGTTTCAGTTTTTTTGACAGCAGTTACACAAACTTGTATTTTTTCCTCTTTTTCACTTCCAGTGACCACTACTGATGGCAAACAGATCCCCAGTTCAAACAGAAACTTGCTGTTGCTAGCTGCTAACCTGCAGGGTGGCAGGCAGGCAATTCTTGAATGGCAAGACCAGTTGCATGCCCATGGAAACCTCTACATTAGCAAGTTGTTTCTGCTTTAGGATGTTTTCCCAAGTGCTTGAGCGGACATGGAAGAGAACAAGTGCTACATCATCTCAGACCTCCAGATACTTTAATGATCTTCCTATCCATCTTCTTCTTTTTCTTTTGGCTGCTCCCTACCCATAAAAGTATAAAATACAAGCAAAAAAAAAAACAAAACATTATCTAGATATGAATGAAGTACCCATGCATCATAGAATGCACCTAAATGTCATACCATGTCATACCATGTGTACATGTATGCCATTATTGATAGATAGATAGATAGATAGATAGATAGATAGATAGATAGATAGATAGATAGATAGATAGATAGATAGATAGATAGATACTTTATTAATCCCCAAGGGGAAATTCACATACTCTAGCAGCAGCATATTGATAAAGAACAAAATTAATTAAAAAGCAATAAAAAAATAGCAGTGCAAGTTAAAAAATGCAAGGTGGAGAGTGTGAGGCAGGTATAACAGTCTATAATCTTGTATAGTGTTATCGTTTACCTCCCCGGGTGGAATTGAAGAGTATAAACATTTGCTCAATATTTACCTTACACCAACCTCACAGGTGCATTATCTGCAGATTATAATGATTTAGTATTTTACTGACACTTTTCATACACGCATGGGAGGAAGCTAAATGGCTCAAAAGACAGTAATTCTTTGCCAAACCAGGGGACGGCAGAGTGCACTAATCCTTGTTCTTTACAACTGACAGACTGATCATGGGAAATTCCGCTTGGGTCCGAAGACATCACGTCCGGTTCTGGTCCCAAGACATCACTTCTAGCCCCGGCCCTGAGAATGTCACTTCTGGTCCCGGCCCCGAGGACGTCACTTCTGGTTCCTGTCTAATGACTTAGTTTCCCATTTCTCACTATGTAACCATCATGTTTGCCTGTTTGTTTTGTTCTTTGTTATGGACTGATCTGTATGATTTGAACCACCGTTTTGCTTCAACTTTGGCAGCCAATTGCAAGTATACAGGCGGCTGCCCCCAAACCTCTTTTTCTGTGTTGTGTGGATCATTTACACCACAGTTCTCCAACACGTAGCTTGCCAGCTTCTGGTAGATCGTAACTCCTTTCCAAGTAGCTCGCCAAAGGGTTAATGAATCCTAAATAAATTTGAAAACTTGATTAGTCAAATTAGGGGTGGGCGATCTTTCCAAAAAATCATATCACAATCCTTTTAATACAAAATCACTATACACAATCTGAATTGCAATCTATCTATTCAATGTGGCATACACTTAAGAGAATATCCAGACTCAAACTCATAAAGACCTAAGTAACACTTTATTTTAAATATTAAACAAAGTTGAATTCAATTTTTCTCTCATTCGCTAATAAAACAGGGGTGAAGAACACGTCCCAAAGGCTGCAGCGTGAGTGAGGAAGGTGCTGCCCCTCTCCCCTCTGCATCTCACATTGATTCATGCTAATAAATCGGTACCACAAGCGAACTATGATACATAGCAAAATGAGAGAAGTGCAAATTCAACCGGAATGTTCAAGCAAATTATAGAAATAAAACAGATCTAAATCCGTTAAGTAGTTCTCTCGTGAAAAGCGGACAGACATACAGACAGAGAAATAATGATTTTATATATTATATATTAGTGAACCTTCAAAATAATGTGCAGTTAAAGTCTCAACAGCATTCTCAGCATTTCTGGAGCTTAGAAGAGCCGGATAACTATAAGAATCTTCACCAAGCAGTTCTGAAAATGTCTGCTTTGTTTGGGTCTCCATACTTCTGTGAGTCTGCCTTTTCTGACATGAATGTCACGAAATCAAAGTTCAGAACAAGACTGACAGATGAACATTTAAATGACACTATGAGAATGAACCTAAGTGGCTACACTCTACCATGCATCTCTCTTGTTGACTCCATGCAGTGCCAGTCATCTCACTAACTACAAAACACATCACAAATGCAACTGGACATGTGAAGTGAAACAGTGACATGTAACAAAATGACAAATGAAGAAGTAATATCTGTGTGTTTGTAATTGCATTGTTTTGTTCTGACAGCATTCATGTTTAATTCAATAGAGTGAGATGACACTAGAAAATGCATACAGACATACAAAATGCACTTGCAGGTGAACTAAATATTTTTTATGATGTTTTAATGCAAAATGTGAGCTGTGGACATCAACATTTTGTAAATGTTTATTCAAAACAAGCTTCTTCAGTTTGCTTGGGTTGAAATGAGCTATGAGAATAAACGTTAGAAAACATGAGTAGCTCTCAGCCATTTTCATTTTGTAAAAGTAGCTTTCAGGTGAAAAAAGGTTGGAGACCCCTGATTTATACACTATAATTTACCATCACATTTACCTGATATTAGTAATGGTAAGCTGCTGTAATAAAGTTTGACTTTTACTTTTGTTATTCCCTAACATTTGTTATTACTGAATAACTTATCCTATGTCCTATTTCATAAAAATTACTATGACCAGACATATTCAAGTAATGAAGGAATTCGCTACAAAAGCTTTTTTTTTTTTTTATTTAGGTTATGTTAATTGAAAATTGTCACTATGTGTGAATTGATGTGTTTTTGAGTTGTCTCTACGATGGACAAGAGTCCTGTCCAGGCCTGTTTTCAGGTTTTTGCCTAATTCCAGGTGGGATACCCTCTAGCCCCTACAACCCTTAAATGGATTAAAAAGTCTATTGAGGGCAACAATGCCTGCACCATCATCAAATGCACCTAAATGTCATAACATGTGTACATTTTGCATAGTTTATTTTGCACAACCCTCTTATCATGTGATTGCTTCATGATAAGGGTTGCCTGACAATTCAGTTAAAATAAGTACCACGGACAAATGGGATAGAAAGAAAGCCCCAAAGGCTATCTCATGCATCAAAAATCTTTTCCATTTTGGGTGTTTGTCTATTTATTCAATTCAGTCCCTTTTGTAGAAAGTCTGCAATCTGCATGTGGAAAACATCACTGTTATGAAAATCAATAACTGTGAAATTTGTTCATGATAGGATTATAATCCTTTACATATTTAGGACAATTGGTGATATTGGTTATACCAGCCTCATTTGCCTCCCATTAGAATTTGGAAGAAGATGTAATGTCACATGTTAAAATATTTAGAAAATCTGACAGAGCACACATCAAAATGTCAAAAAGCAAAGGAAACAAACATTTAAAATAATTTCCTCACCATGAAAAGGGACTACAAACTTTTGTGCCTTGTGCTTAATCTTCAATGTATAAACAACATATTTTACCAAAACTTTTGTTTTCTTAACAATTTTTGACGATTGTGGTGGACCACTTCAAGTTGAACACAAATAAATTTCAGATTGAATACATTATGCAGGAATATGACGAAACATGAAATTAAACTGAATTTAGTGTATTTAACACTAGAATTCCTGAAACCTACAATGAAAACTCCTAATCCCAGCCCACCTTAAATCCCGTCACAACTCTCCATCAGTGTCTTTTGTTTTATAAGTGTGTTGATCAGCACAAGCAGCAAGCAGCCTGCTGTCCCATCCCCTACCTTGATGGAGCTCAACTCGGGCAAAATGTTCTCCCTGCACAAGCCAAGGCTCCTTATCTGCATGTGAGGTTCTTGGAGTTGTATAGGGTAAATAACACAGTATATTGTTATTTGGAATACATGCATTTCATGTGTGTTCCATGTCTACAAAGATCTGGGTAAGTGTAGGATGAAAGGAAATGCGAGAAATATAAAAAATGCTGAACACATACCTAAAGCAGGAACTTTTTCCATGTTATACGAATAATGACATAAAGTGTATAATGTGTGAAGACTTTATTCCAAAATATCAAATAAACACAAGCACTTTTATTTGAGAATATAACCCCAGAAAAAAAAATGATTTACATGTTACTGTCAATGAGTTAAAAACACAAGCTCAAATGTCAATACGGCAGGGAGCTGGTATGTGTTCTTGAATGGTGCAGAGGTAAGAACTGCTGCCTTATAACACAAAGGTCACAGGTTCGAGACCAGGCACTCTGCACTTTGAGTAGTGAGCTGCTTTTATTATCTATACTAATAAAAGGCAAAGCCCTCACTCACTCACTCACTCACTGACTCATCACTAATTCTCCAACTTCCCGTGTGGGTGGAAGGCTGAAATTTGGCAGGTTCATTCCTTACAGCTTCCTTACAAAAGTTGGGCAGGTTTTATATCGAAATTCTACGCGTAATGGTCATAACTGGAAGCTGTTTTTCTCCATTTACTGTAATGGAGATGAGCTTGAACGCCGTGGGGGCGGAGTTTCGTGTGACATCATCACGCCTCCCACGTAATCACGCAGTAAATAAAAAACCAGGAAGACCTCCAAAAAGCGCTGAAGAAAACATGCATTATATAATTGAGAAGGCAGCGAAACAATAAGAAGCGAGCGAGTGACATATACAACCATGTTCATGAGTTCTGCTACTTCGGAAACAAAGCACGATGTAAACCTACACTTTAAATTAAGTTCATAGACAGGCTGCCGCTGGCGTTTGTAATTTAGTGCCTGCCCATATAAGGCCGTCCGTCAGCGGCAATCCAATAGCAAACTCCCACTAAATATTCACGGGTGAAGGACTGTGCTTATGGAGAGGAAGATGAGATGGTCAGGGTGGTGTTTGACACAAACTCAGCGAAACTGCGAGAGAAAGTTTTAAGTGCCAGGACTAAGGTAACATTAAATACAGCCATGGACATAGCGAGATGGCACCAGCACAGCTGGGAACCTTCGATGCATGTACACCGAGCGGCTCACGTGAACTGGCGCAGTGCACAGATAAAAGCAACAGTTCCAAAGAGCTGAACAAAACCGAATTACACAATTGAAAAGGCAGCAAAAAATATGAAGCGTCTGATAAGCATATTCATAAATCCAGCTACTGTGGAAACAAAGCACACGGTGGAAAAAGTCAATGTCCCGCTAAAGGAAGACAGTGTAAAAAAACCCGTGCATGCAGTGTGTCAGGTCTCAGATAAAGAAGAAGACGAGCTGTTTATTGATGCAGTAAGAAACGAATCGATGAAAGAAACCTGTCATCTTTACAACGATTGACAAACACGGAATGTAACTTGAACACAACACATCCTACAAATACGAACCTGATTGAAAGAAATAATGATAATCAAATCCTTGATGACAGCAACACTCAGTAACACTCACAAAACAAATACTGTATATTGACAGTCATGTTACGTTATTTTTAAAATGTTCCCTTTTCTTTTCTAGCTTTTTAACACACTACTTCTCGCTGCGATACGCTGGTATATATATATGTATATATATATCCCGATCTACATACTCGAATAATGGATACTTTATTCGCCATCAATGATTGTTTTGGTAAAGCCATACTCAGTGTATTCATTAGATGAGCGGTAAAAAGTAAGAGCGAGGGAGGATGCAGGCTGTAGTGCTTGCGTCAACTCTATCTGAATTGCGCGATCACATTTGAAAAATATATCTTTTCAAGTTCTATTTAGTCCATATTTGTCAAACTCAAGGGCGCGGGCCACATCCGCCCGGCGTGTAATTATATCCGCCCGAGATCATTTTATATACTGTATTATTGTTATTAATGGCCCAGGTATATGAAGCGCTGGTAACACAATAAACTACAGATCCCATAATGCAGCGCTTCAGCTGCCTTGCCGAACACTTACGCGTTAATCAAGTCTAGCTTATGAT
The DNA here is from genome assembly GCF_016835505.1 of Polypterus senegalus. Classification (NCBI taxonomy): domain Eukaryota; kingdom Metazoa; phylum Chordata; class Cladistia; order Polypteriformes; family Polypteridae; genus Polypterus; species Polypterus senegalus. Next base: position 102,087,433 of record NC_053168.1, read on the forward strand.
GCTGCAAGTTATTGCGAAGCTAGCTCACACGATGCTGGAGAAAAGTTGATTCTGAAAATAGAGCCTTTAAAACCGATGGGAGGCTGAGTATATGTTTACTGAACCCGTGTGTCTCATTTGTGGAGCTAATGTGGCTGTAATTACAGAATTTAATCTAAGACGGCACTATGAGACAAAACATCAGGGTAACCTGAATGCAATGCAGAAGATACAGAAAGCAGAATAATTGAATAAGAATCTGACACTTCAGCGGACGTTTTACCGTGCACAATCACAAAGTGATTTCAAGTGAAGCTGCTTTTATGGGAGACACAAATGCACCAGTGCACCTTGCCCCACTTTCCCTGTTGCCAAGTAATGTTAAACCAAGTCGTCACTACGGTGTTCCCAAATCGCACTTTGCTGATAAACTGAGCGCACTGAGTTTGCACGGCGCTTTGGTGACTTTGAAGAACAAAAAAAGTCCGTCTACATGCGGCTCGAACCTTGTGCATGTTTGGTAGCACATATCTGTGTGAGAAGCTCTTCTCAGTGATAAAGACTAACAAAACAGCACACAGGAGTCGCCTCACTGATGAGCACCTGCAATCCATCCTGAGAATCTCCACAACACAGAACCTCACACCAAACATAAACGAACTTGTTGCCAAAAAGATGCCAGGCGTCCAGCTCTAAAATGACATATGAGCAAAGACAACTGAATGATTTGATTTGTTATTGCTGAAAGGAACACATTTTATTTATATTTCCAGGTTTTGTTATGCAGCATGTTCATATTTGAATTTGTATAATTTTGACAGGATATATTTTATGGAGAGCAAAATCTTTTGGGATATTTAAAATCTAAGTTTATTTTTATATAAAATTACATAAGAGTAAAGAAATTTGAATGTTTGTTCTTTTAATGTTTACTTTATTTCTAACTTGTATAATTTAGACAGGATATATTTTTATGGAGAGCAAAATATTATAAGTTGTTTAAGGTTTGAGTTGATTTATTCAGGAATAATATTCCTGTCTGTTTTACCATTCCTACCAAAGATATTTCTGTCGACTAAATAAAAATTCCTTCTATTTAAAATTTAAATAGAACTTGAACAAATACGATAGTTCATAATATCCACGTAAGAGCACGTAAGAGCGGGAGTTATCCATTTTAACAAGCAGCTTATTGCACTGATGCTGAAATAGCTGTGTGTGTATATATGTAGATATGTATGTATATGTATATATATGTTTATATATGTGTGTGTGTATGTATATATATATATGTATTTGTGTGTATATATGTGTGTGTATATATATATATATATATATATATATATATATATATATATATGACAACAACACTCATCACTCACAACAGTGACAAAACAATTACATTGACAATCATGTTACGTTATTTTCAAAATGTTTCCTTTTCTTTTCATTGCTTCTTTAACACACTACTTCTCCGCTGCGAAGCGCGGGTATTTTGCTAGTTATTATTATATAATAAAAACATATGTTTCATTTGAGTCTGTAACACCTGGTATAAATTTTGGCTACTTGTAAAAGTTAGCGCTTGTTTTTATATTATTCAGTTTATTTCTCTCAGTGATGTTCATGTGGTACACCAAACTTGTCTCTCCCTCTCTGAGTTGATGGCATTTATCTCCATTCTTTTTATTAGAGCAGAGCTATTGCTGATACATGCTCAGAACTATTTGTTGTACCGGCAATCAAAGACATGATGTCCCATGACCGCTATCAGACTGGACAATGGCAGGACCATAACAACAGCACTTTCACTGGCTAATAGACTGCTGCACTCTGCTTGACACCATAAGTAAAATGGGACTTTTACCTTCAGCTAATTCGCCACACTGCTGTTTATATCTGGCAGTGTCATGATGATGGTGTATGTGCCCAAAAAGAAGTCTGTCTGCATTCTTATTATCATTTACAAAGCAAAAGATCCTGATGGAGTGGTGCAAAGGGATTTAAGATGGGCCAGAATTACTAGTTTTTTCGTAGGCTTTAGGAATTCTAGTGTTATTCGCTTAATCATGCTAACAATTGCCTTAGTTCAATTGAGCAAAGCATGTTTTCCTGATGATTTCTTTTGTACTCAGTGTCTTATACATATCATTTCAGCATCCAACAGCATTTCTGTTGTTGCAAAGTCCTAGTTAAACCTTTCATCATGTTTGTTTCTGACTGCACCAAGATTAGTAGGGAATATGTCCAAGTTTGAGTGCAGAAATAAAATGTTTAGTAACAGGTTGCACTTCATGTTGTCAACGTATTGGACATAGTTTGATGGAGTGTAGTGGACAAGAAAATTCTCATCAACATCCCTTTAAGCCTTCCATGCAATTTCCTTGCGCCCGCTAGCAGATCTTCGAACTGCTTGTCATTGATGATATGTTTGATTTCTAGACTGACAAAACTGCCAGTCTTAATTTCAGCATAAGTTATTCATGAAAAGGTCTCAAATATTGAAATTCTTCACCTTCCTTGTTCATTATTTTACATATTTTTCCAACAGTCTGGGTTTTATGTGAAGAGGAGGTAAAATATCTTTATTGAGTCGACAAGTGGTTTGTGTGCCACAGTTTTCTGCGAGCCTTTAACACGACTGTTGCATTTGCGTGTATCACATCTGCATTCCTTGTAGTGGTTTCACTACTTTCAAATCACCACAGATGTTCCAGTTGTAGTTGGTGTACTTTGTATTTATACATACAGTTATGTCAGTCAGTCACTCAGTCGAGGAAATCAAAAAATAGCTGATTACAATTAAATGGTACATGATAGTGAAATATGAGGTGATTTGTGTGATCACCAGGCCAGTATCCATATAATAAATAGAATATCTCCAATAATTATCAGGAAGTAAAACCTTCATTGTCTATTGCAATGAGTCTCCCAGTGATCACAGAGGTTATACCATGATTCATGTTTTTTAAAGTGGAGTAATTTTAAAGAATAAAAGGGCTGAGAATAGTATGGATCAGGCTGCCTTATACAGTAGAACATAGTTGTTCTACGTCAAAAGTTTTTACAGAAACTAGTATTTACCTATTAAAATATTGCACATCGTCATTATTAGATGGCAATTCACAAACTGCAGGATGGCATTTTTTGATTCATATTGTTATTTTCTATTTTTCTGACTCTACCTATTTACTTTAAGTATTGTTCATTTGGACTTTTTGAGCTAAACCAATTAAACACACAAATTATTAAGGTTTATGCGGGATCCATCAAAATTATTACACAAAATATAAGTACACTTTTCCTGTCAACTCTCCCACAAGTTAAACTAAATCAAATAATTTTTCTTTAATTACCTCAGAATATTTCAAATATCTAAGTATACCATGGCAAAGAAATTTAAAGTCCTATGTAATTCTATTTCTGCTCAAAATGAGCATAGTTTTTTCAGTCAAGTTCCCTGCATGTTAGACTAAATTAAACCAGTTTTCTTTATTATCTCCAGAACAGTTCAGATATTTGGGAGTTACAGTCAAGTAAATTTAAAAGCCTACACAAATTCTATTTCTGCAATATAATGGAAAATACTAAACAAGATGTTTATAGGCTGTCATCAATCACAGCACTGTTTAGCTGGGAGAACTACTATTGTCAAATGAATGTCTTTCAAAAATCCTATTTCTCTTTCAGAGTATCTTTATATATATTTTAATGTATGGGGCAGAAAATGTGGTGCTCTCTAAACCTGGTTCAGTTACAGAGCAAATGCACTTTCACACAGACAGTAGTCAAACAATGCAGGATCAGCTGCCTTCATGAACAAGTCTCATGTCTCAGGGTAACAAAGGCCTTTCTAAGTGATTGATTTGGAGGATGCAACTGGCTTATCCCAGTCTGAGGTGAGTGTCTCTTGTAGTGTCATCATGCATCTCTACTGGGGGGAAGCTCTCCTGGAGATACTTTACTTTCCTTTATCTCAAAGAAATGAAAAATGTATTTGAATTCCTTTGGAAGTTAATTAAGTTTGACTTTGAGGACTGTTTCTACAAGGTCACAAGTAAAGTATGCTGGAAATGTTTTCATTTGTGCAACTTTGAAACCTATATGTAACAATATATTAAATTAGGCATTTTTAAAAACTCAGAATTAATGATACCATTGTTAATTTGGAACGTAACTAAAGCTATACTGTAAAATGTCAGATGTGCAAAGATTTAAATCAGAGTCCAGAATGGCACAGCCTAACTTCAAGTTTTATTACTGTGTATGTATATATTGTGAGCTGGGGGCTGATCGCACCCCTAGAGGATACAGACGCTCCTTTACAGTGCTCCCTTACCTTACTTGCTAGGCTACTTGCAGTTCTGTCATGCAATAAGCTTCCCGCATGGTACTCCGCATACTTAAAAGCCTCAACAGCACCTGTCAGTTTTGGAATTGATTGTTTGCTTCTCTTTCTCTCTCTCTCTCTCTCTCAGACATTCTCTGCTCCTGTCAAGGAGCACATTTAAACTTTTAAAAGAGACAAATGTTTGTTTGCAGTGTTTGAATAAAGTACTTGTCTCTACAGCCTTCTCTGTTTCTGTGCAAATCTGTGACTCATGCATGACAATATATATATAAATATGTATAGTCACACACCAGAAATTAGGGAGCAGCTAACGGACTCGATGAGCAATGAGAAACCGCAAGACAGGGGATTACAATGGTGTACTAATCGATCTCTCTTTATTTTAACAGGAAAGACGAGAAAACAACCCCTTGAGTTTGTCTCGAAAAACCTTCACCAGACGTCTGGGTCGCTTCGTTCCTCCACTTCTTCCGGTCCTCCAATGATGACGTCACCATCCCATAACCCTCAGCGTCCTGTTTTCCCATTTCCATTCCCACAGCATAAATTGTCCATGTTGCCACTACTGGTTGTCTGTTGAATATCTTTCATGACTGACCATTTTCAAGACTTGATTAGATTAATTAGATTAGATAAGAACTTTATTTATCCCGAGGGAAATTCTTTTGTCATATACATGCTCACTGCAACAACAGGAATAAAGATAAGGTAATAAAGAGTTAAAAAGATCAGTAATAATAGGGCAAACAGAATAACTAAATAAACAGAATAACAAAATAACTCTAAACAAAATATCAAATAACTATAACTATAACTAATAGTTTGTATTATAACTATATAACTAATTTGTGCAAAGCAACAAACAACTATAACAAATATAATAAAACTAGCAAAATACCCACGCTTCGCAGCGGAGAAGTAGTGTGTTAAAGAAGCAATGAAAAAGAAAAGGAAACATTTTGAAAATAACGTAACATGATTGTCAATGTAATTGTTTTGTCACTGTTGTGAGTGATGAGTGTTGTTGTCATATATATATATATATATATTTACACACACACACAATAACATATATATATACATATCTATACATATACACATATATACATACATATATATCTACATATATACACATACATGTACATACACACATACATACATACACACACATATATACACACAAATACACATATTTATATACATACACACACATATATAAACATATATATACATATACATACATATCTACATATATACACACACAGCTATTTCAGTATCAGTGCAATACGCTGCTTGTTAAAATGGATAACTCCGCTCTTACGTGCAAGTCTGCGTGGATATTATGAACTATCGTATTTGTTCAAGTTCTATTTAAATTTTAAATAGAAGGAATTTTTATTTAGTTGACAGAAATATCTTTGGTAGGAATGGTAAAAACAGACAGGAATATTATTCCTGAATAAATCAACTCAAACCTTAAACAACTTATAATATTTTGCTCTCCATAAAAATATATCCTGTCTAAATTATACAAGTTAGAAATAAAGTAAACATTAAAAGAACAAACATTCAAATTTCTTTACTCTTATGTAATTTTATATAAAAAATAAACTTAGATTTTAAATATCCCAAAAGATTTTGCTCTCCATAAAAATATATCCTGTCAAAATTATACAAATTCAAATATGAACATGCTGCATAACAAAACCTGGAAATATAAATAAAATGTGTTCCTTTCAGCAATAACAAATCAAATCATTCAGTTGTCTTTGCTCATATGTCATTTTAGAGCTGGACGCCTGGCATCTTTTTGGCCACAAGTTCGTTTATGTTTGGTGTGAGGTTCTGTGTTGTGGAGATTCTCAGGATGGATTGCAGGTGCTCATCAGTGAGGCGACTCCTGTGTGCTGTTTTGTTAGTCTTTATCACTGAGAAGAGCTTCTCACACAGATATGTGCTACCAAACATGCACAAGGTTCGAGCCGCATGTAGACGGACTTTTTTTGTTCTTCAAAGTCACCAAAGCGCCGTGCAAACTCAGTGCGCTCAGTTTATCAGCAAAGTGCGTATTTGGGAACACCGTAGTGACGACTTGGTTTAACATTACTTGGCAACAGGGAAAGTGGGGCAAGGTGCACTGGTGCATTTGTGTCTCCCATAAAAGCAGCTTCACTTGAAATCACTTTGTGATTGTGCACGGTAAAACGTCCGCTGAAGTGTCAGATTCTTATTTAATTATTCTGCTTTCTGTATCTTCTGCATTGCATTCAGGTTACCCTGATGTTTTGTCTCATAGTGCCGTCTTAGATTAAATTCTGTAATTACAGCCACATTAGCTCCACAAATGAGACACACGGGTTCAGTAAACATATACTCAGCCTCCCATCGGTTTTAAAGGCTCTATTTTCAGAATCAACTTTTCTCTCAGCATCGTGTGAGCTAGCTTCGCAATAACTTGCAGCATCATAAGCTAGACTTGATTAACGGTAAGTGTTGGCAAGGCAGCTGAAGCGCTGCATTATGGGATCTGTAGTTTATTGTGTTACCAGCGCTTCATATACCTGGGCCATTAATAACAATAATACAGTATATAAAATGATCTCGCGGGCGGATATAATTACACGCGGGCGGATGTGGCCCGTGGCCCTTGAGTTTGACAAATATGGACTAAATAGAACTTGAAAAGATATATTTTTTGAAATGTGATCGCGCAATTCAGATAGAGTTGACGCACACTACAGCCTGCATCCTCCCCTCGCTCTTACTTTTTTACCGTTCATCTAATGAATACACTGAGTATGGCTTTACCAAAACAATCATTGATGGCGAATAAAGTATCCATTATTCGAGTATGTAGATCGGGTTATATATATACATATATATATACCCAGCGTATCATAGCGAGAAGTAGTGTGTTAAAAAGCTAGAAAAGAAAAGGGAACATTTTAAAAATAGCGTAACATGACTGTCAATATACAGTATTTGTTTTGTGAGTGTTACTGAGTGTTGCTGTCATCAAGGATTTGATTATCATTATTTCTTTCAATCAGGCTCGTATTTGTAGGATGTGTTGTGTTCAAGTTACATTCCGTGTTTGTCAATCGTTGTAAAGATGACAGGTTTCTTTCATCGATTCGTTTCTTACTGCATCAATAAACAGCTCGTCTTCTTCTTTATCTGAGACCTGACACACTGCATGCACGGTTTTTTTACACTGTCTTCCTTTAGCGGGACATTGACTTTTCCACCGTGTGCTTTGTTTCCGCAGTAGCTGGATTTATGAATATGCTTATCAGGCGCTTCATATTTTTGCTGCCTTTTCAATTGTGTAATTCGGTTTTGTTCAGCGCTTTTGGAACTGTTGCTTTTATCTGTGCACTGCGCCAGTTCACGTGAGCCGCGTGTACATGCATCGAAGGTTCCCAGCTGTGCTGGTGCCATCTCGTGCTATGTCCGTGGCTGTATTTAATGTTACCTTAGTCCTGGCACTTAAAACTTTCTCTCGCAGTTTCGCTGAGTTTGTGTCAAACACCACCCTGACCATCTCATCTTCCTCTCCATAAAACACAGTCCTTCACCCGTGAATATTTAATGGGAGTTTGCTATTGGATTGCTGCTGACAGACGGCCTTATATGGGCAGGCACTAAATTACAAACGCCAGCGGCAGCCTGTCTATGAACTTAATTTAAAGTGTAGGTTTACATCGTGCTTTGTTTCAAGTAGCAGAACTCATGAATATGGTTGTATATGTCACTCGCTTCTTCTTATTGTTTCGCTGCCTTCTCAATTATATAATGCATGTTTTCTTCAGCGCTTTTTGGAGGTCTTCCTGGTTTTCTATGTACTGCGTGATTACGTGGGCGGCGTGATGATGTCACACGAAACTCCCCCGTCGTTCAAGCTCATCTCCATTACAGTAAATGGAGAAAAACAGCTTCCAGTTATGACCATTACGCGTAGAATTTCGATATAAAACCTGCCCAACTTTTGTAAGGAAGCTGTAAGGAATGAACCTGCCAAATTTCAGCCTTCCACCCACACGGGAAGTTGGAGAATTAGTGATGAGTCAGTGAGTGAGTGAGTCAGTGAGTCAGTGAGTGAGTGAGTGAGTGAGTGAGTGAGTGAGGGCTTTGCCTTTTATTAGTATAGATTACAGATTATTAGTGCAAGTGGTAATGAAAAGTGGCTAGTATTTATGCTATAAAAAAAAAATGAGATAGCAGCATGTGATGATGAGAAGGATCACCTACAGAATGAGGAAGAATTATATAGTCTTATTGCCACAGGTAGAAAAGATTTCCTGTGGCGTTCGGATCTACACTTGGAGGCAATGAGTCTTTTGCTGTGTGTGCTCTGATGACCCATCAAGGAGGTAGGCATGGGGTGAGAGGGGTGAGAGGGGTTGAGGGGTTGTTGAGAAACTACAGTATACGGGGACGGAATCCTCAATCCTTAAGTTTGGTCTTTATGTTTTCCTTTTACTATATACTGTATATATATATATATATATATATATATATATATATATATATATATATATATATATATATATATATATTGTGGAGGATGGCCGGCTGTTTATCTTGGCCAATACCCCCAAGCCACCAGGTTGAGCCCTCCTTGCAGCATGGAGGTCCCCAGGAGACCAGCAGGGCATCATGGACAATGGAGTTTTTATGCACCGCCCTGCTGGATGCCATGGGGCCACGAGAGGGAGCTGCAGGGAGGACCGAAGAGTTCTTCGTGCCCTATGACCCGGAAGTTTGGCATAGGAAGAGCGGCGGACTTCCGGGGTGAGAAAAGCATTGTTTACCCTGACCTGGAAGGAATAAGGACTTGTGGACTGTTGGATTGGGAACACTTCCGGGTCGGGGGATATAAAAGGACTGTGGGAGCTCACAACGGCGAGCTGAGTTGGGAGGCAGGGTGGCTAAGCGTCTGGGAGTGGAGGATTGGTTTATTGATTATTGTTATTGAGTATTGTGGAGAGGAGTGTGCTTTGTGCACATAATTATTATAATAAATAATTATTTGGACTTTTATCTGGTGTCTGACGTGTGGTCCAGGGTACAAGGGTCTTGAAAAACCCTAATTCTGTCACTATATATATATATATATATATATATATATATATATATATATATATATATATATATATATATCTAAACAACTTCCCTCTGCATCTGCAATGATATCACCAATCACAGCAGTCAACCCTTTTGGAGATGGGGGTTCCAGTTGCATATTTCGAAAAGAAAGGGAGAATAGAAAGCTTAGAAAAAAAATGGGATTTATCATAACAAAAGCAGCTATCATTTAATCGATAGGAACAACAAATCATCCATCACTTTTTATCTAGTTACACACAGTGTTTTTGACAATTCATCTTTCGCTACTCACGACTGTCGGATTGCCATCTCGACTCACTGTGAGATTGTTTTGGTTCACATTTTGGTGTAGTCCTGTTTGAACTGTGTTTTGCTGTCATTTCATCATTTGAGACTTTGCTGGTTTCCATCCAGTCTATGCAGGTACCGTGTTTTTACTTTGGACTTTGTGTGTATATGGATGTATTACTGTATGTTATTATTGTTTCTCTTCTATATTTATATATATATATATATATATATATATATATATATATATATATATAAATGATGTAGGGGTGGGGTGTTAAATCAGAATCAGAATCACTTTATTGCTAGCATGTGAAACACATCGGAATTGACTTTGATTAGGTGCAAAACATGAGATACACAACATAACCAATTCAAGACAACACAATTACAATCCACCATTAACCTGACACTGTTTAAACCACTATACAAATACAACAATTTCCATCCATTATCCAACCAGTAATATGCTAACCGCAGGGCACACACACACCCACACACTAGGGACATTTTAGGATCGCCAATGCACCTAACCTTCATGTCTTTGGACTGTGGGAGGAAACCGGAGCACCCGGAGGAAACCCACGCACACACGGGGAGAACATGCAAACTCCACGCAGGGAGGACATACAACAATTTCTTGAACAAAAAATTTACAAACTTCAATAGTTAATTCAAATAAACAGAAAACCAATACTAAACAATAAAGATATCAAATATTATAAGTTGAGCAAGTATGAAGTATATATGAATAGACAAATAGCACACTTAGCAGTTCTGTGCTGCAAAAGCAGTTAGGTGTAACCCTATGTAAGTTTATTTAGGATCTGAATAATTTGAGGAAAGAAACTGCAGAGATGGCCTGTAGTTTGGGTATCACTAGACCTGTACCTCCTCTGTGAGGAAAACTTAATGAACAGATGGCTGCTAGGGATGGTGGAGTCATCTGCAATCTATCCTGTTCTCTTTTTCACTCTTGCAATGAATAGATATTTAAATGTTAGCAGACAACAGCCAATGATTTTCTCAGCTGAAGTCTTAGAAAGAGAAGAGGTCAAAGAAAACCAAACAGTGATGCAGTCTCAATGATGACTGAGTAAAAATTTCATAATCTTGATATGCCAAGTTCCTTAAACTGGCGAATGACAGACAGTCTATGGCTGGCTTTCTTGATGATGTAGGTGATGCGTTCGTCCCATTTTAATGGCTTAGTGAAAACAGTCCCTAGGATTTTAAAGGACTGAACCAGAGATACAGTTTGGCCATTAATTTGCAAAGGTGGACAGTTAGTGATTTGTCGGCAGAAATCAATCCTCATTTCCACTGTCTTAATAGCATTGAGCTCCAAGCTGTTACAATACCAGCATTCTACAAGATGGCCCACCTCTCTTTCATAGGAAGATAAGTCATTATTGGAAATGAGACCCACTACAATTGTGTCATCCTCAAACTAGGATTTCTACCGATTTGTCCATTATCTTCTTTTCAAGACACACATCTTGACAGAAGGTGACGTAAGAAGTTACCATATCGTCATATTCATCTGTACTGCTACACCAGCCTTCTATGGCTTTGAAATACATGGAGTTTAAACAGTCCCCCAGGCTTCCATCTGCAGATAATAGTCCTACTGGGCTTTGACTGATCCATTTGCGGTTATAGTTAGGAAAAAGCACCATGGCGTGGTCAAAATTGCCAAGTGGTGTACGGGAGAAATGGCGAAATGCCCCTTTAATGTTGGTCTAAAAGTAATCCAATGTTCTGCCTTCACATGTGGGACAGTTGTTCAGTTGGTGGTATCTGTGCAGATTATCTTCCAAGTTACGGTGGTTAAAATCCCCCATAATGAAAATGACACGACTAGTGAGTAAAATCCTAATATACATTAAATGTCTGTAATCCTGCACTAAATCACAATGATTGACTTATGCTTTGTTTATTGCAGTGTGAATGTATACTTAAAAAATATTATTAACCAAAAAAGGTTGGTTAAATACGACACTTAGTTGTAGCCACTGCTGGCTTTGGAGTGCAGTGGTGTGTATTACACTTCTGGGTGTAAAATGTTATTCTACTCAATCAGATTTCATTTTGACCTTTTTATTCTTAGCATTTGTATGCCTTAAACAAAATAAATAATTTAAACAATGGGTGCCTGGATTACTACTTTTTTAGCACAGGATTAACTTTGTAAACTCAAGTTAAGTGACAGATACATGGCTCTAAATTCTGACACATTTTTATCTCAAAGTATGTCCTTGAGTGAAATGTTTTTGCATCCCTGGCGAGTGTGGATTTAAAAAAAGTTTCTGCAAAAATCACCCAACATTTCCTCTCACTTTGACATTAATATCCGTCCTATTAATATGCTGTTTAAATGTCTAATATGCTAATCTTTAGCACTTAGACTAATTTACAGCTATACCACAGGCGGTTTTTCTCTGCTACCACAGTTTTAAATTCATGTCAGTGGATTAAATGTCTTTGCAATCCAAATATGGGTAGAGTAGAGACCTCCCTTCTTGATGCTCACATTCATCATTTAATTTCTTTTCTACAGCATGTTATGGTGTAAGCCCTAATAACGTTGAAGTCCTTGTTTACAGCTCTTTGTATGATTTAAAGTAATGTGAGTTTAAGGAAAGAAAACTATGCTGTACTAATAGTCATTTTTATTTGAAGAAATAGCAGTAAAGCAACAGGAAATTAAGGGAGACAAATTAGGCAGGCCTGTGGACTTGAGAAAAGGCAATACTTTAACAAATAAAAAAACAAACAAACAAAACAGCCTTGAAACCAAAACACAGTTCCTGACTTGTAGTTATAAAGGTTCAGTGAAAACTAACTTATTTTATTTTATCCTATTATTACATTTTTTTCTTTTTAAGTCTTTGATCAAATGAGAGTAAGACAAACTACTGTGCACTGCCATCTTACTGTATATAGGTAGAACACGATGACATAACATGCCATGTGAGCTCTGTATCAGAAGGGAAATCTAGCTAGAACTCAAAAAGTTTTCTTATCTCCTTGCAGGCCACGCCTTCCTACTGACCTCACTTGCACCGGATGCCTCACGGACCCGCCCAACGCCTATAAAAGTTTAACCACTTCACCTTTCCCTACAGTCTTGCTTTGGACTCAGTTCTATGTGATTACTCTCTTAATATTCATTCTTGTGATTCTTTGTGTATGAATATACAGGGTGAATCCCCAAATCTTTTCCTGTTTTTGTTTCCTTTCATACATTATTAATTTCTTTAATCTCATCGAATCACCTTCCATTTATCAATATAACTCCCATGAATGATTCATTTAATGAAATTCGGTGCTATTTATTTTTTTAATGCTGCACTTTACCAAGTACTAAATATTCATGAGAATTGTTGCACCCAAAAGTGTATTTTCAAAGTCGGAAGATAACTGTGAATGCTAGAAAAGATGTGTGTTATGAACTGGTTTCTATTTTTTTACTTTATAATGCTAATGCTTTTCTGAAATTTGCCATTCATTTGAGGAGTTCTGGGGGTTAGATTATTGTGCTGGTGTTTATTTTGGAAATCTCTGTTTACTTTATATGTTATGTATTATTAATTTGGTGTGTTTTGGCCGCAATCTTGAATTCTCACAATTACCTATTTTTTAGACTCTGCAAAGGGTTTTATTTCATTTGTCTCTCTATTTATAGACCTTTTCTGTTTGTTTAAATAGTATACAGCACTTACTTTAGGAGATAGAAGTTAGGACAGACTTGCTCTGGTAAAGGAAACAGCCAAGTAGGTGTAGCACATCTAAACCATGGTGGGGTAGGAAGGGTGTCATGGAGTGCTACCTAACCCATTCACGCTGATGGATGACAGAAGAAATCCCAGCACTCTTCCAAAGGAAAGGGAAAAGTTAAGGGGAGCAATTTGAGTGAGTGTTTCAGGGCCCAAGAATAGAAACAAGATATCCTAACCAGAGAGGAATTGAAGTTTAAGTACAATACAATACAATACAGTTTATTTTTGAATAGCCCAAAATCACACAGGAAGTGCCACAATGGGCTTTAACAGGCCCTGCCTCTTGACAGCCCCCCAGCCTTGACTCTCTGAGAAGACAAGGAAAAACTCCCAATAAAAACCTTGTAGGGAAAAATGGAAGAAACCTCGGGAAAGGCTGTTCAAAGAGAGACCCCTTTCCAGGTAGGTTGGGCGTGCAGTGGGTGTCAAAGGTAGGGGGTAAATAAAATACAATAGAACAATTCCTTAATACAGCATAATAATACAAATTTTAGAAGTACGGTTTAACAGTAGATCATATGACATAATTAGGTTAGGATATTTTTAGAGTCCTGGAGACCTCATCCATCTAGCTGCCTCCCCATTTGGCCATGCCACGGCTGAAACGTTGCTCCGATAAAAGGACCCCTCTTTCCCATGATTCCTGTGATCCTCATTCAGGGATGACTTTACCATAGGCAGGCAAACAACTTGGCAGGTGGGCCGTGGCACCAATTGCCACATTTGGGTACCGAGAAAAGAAACAGAATAGGTGAGGTTTAGTATTCAAATATAATTATCATGTTACTTATGTTATAGTGCTAATGACTAACAACAGAGATGCAGTACGTACAGTTAATCAGCAGCTCTAGTCAGGATATGCTAAACTGAAGTAGTGAGTCTTCAGCCGAGATTTAAAGGCTGAGACTGAAGGGGCATCTCTTATGGAAGCAGGAAGACCATTCCACAGTTTAGGGGCCCTGTAACTAAAAGCTCGACCTCCCACTGTTATTTTATTAATCCTTGGAATCCTAAGCAGACCGGCATCTTGAGATCTTAATGTGCGCTCAGGTTTGTAAGTCATGATAAGTTCAGACAAGTAAGCCGGACCTTGGCCATTTAATGTTTTATATGTTAAAAGGAGGATTTTGAAATCTGCCCTAAACTTAACTAGGAGCCAGTGTAAAGGTTTAAGAACTGGAGTTATGTGTTCATATTTTCTTGTTCTTGTAATAATTCTTGCAGCCGCATTTTGGATTAACTGGAGGCTGTATAGCGAACAGTTTGAACAGCCAGTGAACACCGCATTGCAGTAGTCAATCCTACTAGAGATAAATGCATGAATTAATTTCTCACAATCCTGTTTATTTAGAAAGCGCCTTAATTTCCTAACATTTTTAAGATGAAAAAACATGTTTTGGACAACTTTGTAATATGTGCTTTAAATGTCATGCTAGAATCAAAGATAACTCCTAGCTTGCGGGCTGATTCAGTAAAATTAATTGGGATTCCAACTGAGTTAAATGACGACAAAATATTGCTGTGATCAGCGTCATTCCCTCCAACAATTAACATCTCTGTTTTATCTGTATTTAAAGACAAGTAGTTCTCATTCATCCATTAATTCACTAACACAACTAATTAAAGACAACATCAGAGAAACTTCATTTGATTTAAATGAAAGGTATAACTGGGTGTCATCTGCATACGAGTGAAAATTAACATTATGTTTCCTAATGAGAGATCCCAGTGGAAGCATATAAAGTGAAAACAGTAAAGGTTCCAGTACTGAGCCCTGCGGGACACCATATTGAACTTCTGTGTATAATGATGGAGTACTGTCTGCACATTTATGTACATACTGGAATCGATTTGATAAATAAGAACTGAACCAAGCGAGCACGGGGCCTGTAAGCCCAACATCGTTTTCTAGCCTGTGCAGTAAAATAGAATGGTCAATGGTGTCAAATGCTGCACTTAAGTCCAACAACATAAGTGTTTCCTGACATACACAATCAGAGTTTCTTCTTGATTAAAGTGCATAGCATAAATGTCATGAAGATGCATAAGGTAATTGGAAGGGGCTGGATAGGCATCCACAGATACTTGAGGACAAAATCCCACAGTCAAATAAAAAGGTAGAATTCACACTACAACTGGGGGTTGTCGTCTGCCTTTTATTGTTACTGTGAGTCCATGAGAAATTAATTCACACTTTTGTTTTCATTCAGCTAAATTACTGTAATGCATTCCTAACTGGACTACCTAAGAAAGACCTCAATCGGTTGCAGTTAATTCAGAATGCAGCAGAAAAAATCCTAACCAGAAAAAGAAAATCTGAGCACATGTCACCAGCTTTAGCATTGTTACACTGGATACCCGTGACCTTCAGAATTGACTTCAAAATGTTACCAATGTTGTATAAAGCCTTAAATCAACTTGCTGTTTCCTATACCTTGGAGTGCCTGTCCCCCTACATTCCAAGACATAACCGTAGATCTTCTAATAGCAGCCCAATTATAAATCCAAGAGCTAAATTAAAAGAATGGTGAGGTGGACTTTTGCCTTTCTGCACCAAAAATCTGGAATATGTCACCAATTGAGATATGCCAGGAAAATACTGTGGGACATTTTAAGAAACTCCTAAAATCCCACTTTTTTAATTTTGCTTTTTCGTAGCTTACATTTGGTTTTACTCTTAATACCCTAGACATGCAGAGAATTATTGTTCTCTCCAGTGAATCTGCTATCATGATGAGAAGGGTCTCGCTGCAGCTTGCAATACATACAGTATGACATAGATCAGGTAATGCCCACAACGCCAGTCACATAATGCCCTTTGACTCAGATAACCCTCCTACAACCCTAATCTTAACCATAGTGTAATGGGGCCCTAATGTTAATCATAGTCTAATGTGATGGGTGTTACGTGATTGACGTTGAGGGCGTTTTGAGATGTTGGGGCTTTACGTGACTGACCTCATAGGTACTGCAGTTTGCCATTACACTCTGATGATCATGATTAATATTTACTTTTCTCTGTTTTCTTTTTTGGTTCTTCTGGTAGTGGCATCACAGACGCCCGTGTCAGGGTAGTGTTCAGTATTTACTTCCAATTTTGAGCTGCAGATAACACAAACTTTTTTTTCAAAGCACTTTTCTATGACCTTTAATTTATGTAATCTTCTTCTAGTTTTGACTTTTGCTATAGAGTTTTTGACTTTGACTTTTTTATCTTAATTGGGTTTTGAAGCTTTTGTGTTTGATCTCCTGGTTTTAACATTTGCCTGTTAAAGGCATCCATATTTTGGTTTACTCTTTAATCTTCGTCAGCTCAGGGACATAAAATAAGAATTGGTGTTGTTGGGGCAGAAAGCATAGAGATGTGAGAAAAAAGTCAAGAAAAATCACACAAAACCAAGCAAGGGTGCTTAGAATATGGCTATTATAAATGGCTAATTAATAGATGGTAACTGAAACCATTCCTTCAGTAACAGGTTTTTGGAGCAAAAATTACATTTGCTGGCACCACACATAGAAACATAAGACAGTTATGCATGGTATGATACTATTTTAATATTTTATGAAATCATCGAGCATTTATTTCATGTTCTTTGTTTCTTTTTGGGAGTTTCAGAATACAGATAATTCATTTTTAAGCTTTATTTTGTGCCAGTAGCAATTGTTAAAATTGTTAAAATATTTAATGTCTTATCACAATGCCATATTGTTTCTTGTGTGTGCTGCCATTGTGTACTCAGCTTGTCTATGGCTGTTAGCCATGTTACCATGTAGGCCAACTGGAGGTCCTGAACTGTCATGTCACTGCATACAAGGTGTTAAGGTCATGTACTTTGTGATTATCTGAGATTAGACAGAAACCTTAAAACTTTGAGAGTGTTTTAGCTATAATCTTCTCGGTTTCAGAATTTTTGCAGCGGTATTGTGACTGCATTGTTTTTAGTGATTTTGCTACATGACAGATACAAAACATTCACAGTAATGATGTTTATTCATTTTTATTTCTATTTAAAAAATATTGCTGCATTTTTCCCTTTAAGGAATTACAATGCAAAGATAAAAATTGGACCTCATGTGCTATGAAGCAGTACTTGCTGCCAAAAACAGTGTATCTTTAACAATGTGCATTTTAATAAATCATATAGTAAGGACTCTGCAGTGGGCTGGTGCCCTGCCCTGGGTTTGCTTCCTGCCTTGTACCCTGTGTTGGTTGGGATTGGTTCCAGCAGACCCTTGTGACCCTATGCTTAGGATATGGCGGGCTGGATAATGGATGGATGGATATAGTAAGGACTAGTACCATACCCTACCTCTCCAACACCAATTTGTTTTTGTTTGTCATTAGTTTAATACCCCATTGCTCGACTAAAGTTTACCACACCAGAATACAGTCATGGAAGGTTTTCTTTAAAGATGGTCGTCCTTGTAGTGAGGACAGTCAGTAAGATAGCATATCATTAACCTTTGTATAAAAGCAGGACAGGATGCGTCAAAAACTGAAGTGGCATGACACGATGATAAAAGATATTAAGTCCATTATCCAGTACAGTAGTCCAAAAAAAGGAAGATCATAAACAACTGTAATCCAAACAGGCACTAGATAAAAACCTAATCCAAAAAACAAACAGAATGTCATAAAGTACAGCTATGTCAGCAGACATGAGACATCACAGCAAGGGTCAAAGAGTTTCTGACCAAGGGATCAAAATTTAATTCACAAAGAAGACAAAGGCCAAGGTGGTGGAGGTGTTGTCTAGTATAATGGGTTGTGTTAATGCGTTTTATAGTCCTAAACAGATATTAAACTAGTATGAACAAGTAAGGGAGAAAAACTGGCAAATCTTTCATGTGTTAGTAGTATACCTGCTTTATTCAGTAGCCATACCACCTGCAATTCATAACAAGTAATCCTGTTTGGGTATGGCCAGTGCATGAATGGAAGACCATGTAGGAAAAGCTTTAGCTGTTGCTGAAACAGGTGTTGCTAAGGCCATCAGGGGACACTGACACCGTGGTCTGTGTGTGGATCCCAATGTTCCAGTGCACTGCAGGGGACATTGTGCTGTAAATTTTGGGCTGGACTCATAAAAGTTCCCTGGGCATCTTTCAAAAACTGAAGAGTGTTCTTCTTTGTTCTGGCTACTAATGCCTGGTCATTCTGGTCCCATAATCATCCCCTGTCCCTTATTGGCTAACTGCTTCTTTCACCTGGTGAATCGCAATCGCAAGGTTGCCGGTTCGAATCCCGTAAATGTCAAAAGGGACTCTGCTCTGTTTGGCCCTTGAACAAGGCCCTTAACCTGCAATTGCTGAGCGCTTTGAGTAGTGAGAAAAGCTCTATATAAATGCAAAGAATTATTATTATTATTATTACTTCTTTACCACTTAGTATCTAATGTGTAGTGAATGTACTTTGCAAGAATGACTGCCATCACATCTTGCAGGTGATATTTTATATATTGGTGGTGGTTCCCCCCGTCTATGTAAGGCACTTTGAGTAGGTCAGAAAAGTGCTATATCCATCCATCCATTTTCTAACCCGCTGAATCCGAATAGGGTCACAGAAGTGCTATATAAGTGTAATAAATTTATTATTAATTGTGTTTATAAGAATTACTTATGAATGATTTAAAATTATTTCAGTTTTTTTTTGTCTGATGGCTCCTGACTCACTGGTACGAGAAAACAACCTTATATGATATACAGTTTGAATAGCTGTGATTTTTAGTTATGCAAGACACCAAGCTTTTTGGGTTCCCACTTATTATAGGCCCTCTAGATGCAGAAAACACTAATTTTCAGGGCATTTTTGGACTAGATTTTGGTCAGGAAATACACCCTTCTGAGAAATAATAAACCAGTGGATGTCTTTAGTGAACACGATTGCAAGGATTTAAAGTTGTGCATGCCAAATCAACCAACCCCAGGGATTCACCGCATAGTGGGATATGAGGGGTCAAAAATGTGGGTTCAGCAATATAGGCTTGAGGAGTGTCATTTTATGCTACTTCAAGGTTGCTAATCATAACTATTACAATATTTTTGATATTTGATTCTGTTACAATAGTCATATTCCTCACGCATGGAAGGTTCAAAATGACAAATTACAACCATAAGCCTGTGGAGTATCATTTTAGACTATTTCAAGGTCAGTGATTACAAATATATTTTTGATTTTGATCCTTTATTATGGATATAGCCCACTGTGGACCTCTGTCACAAATTTGATATTTTTGTCCTCTATTACATTAGTAGCTCAGTGTAGATGTTACATGTCAAGCTGAAAATGACAATAGGAAAAGGGCATAAAGCACTGACCACAAACTCAGCAAATTTACATCTAAACCAATCAGCAGTGTCATCACCAGTGATACCGATTGCTGTGCTAGAATTACCAAGATCAGAATTTGAGAATATTAGATGGAATTCTTGGGTTAATAATTGTCTGTCTGAGGGATGTTTTTTTTTAACTTTTAAAGGTGGCATCCAAGGCTGTAGTTTTCATAAAAGAGGGAACATCACAAACACAGGGAATCTTACTGAGCATATCTTTTCTCTTTTCAAAAGAAAAGAAACGTGATATATAATTAACTTAGGCTAAGTGTAATATCTGTATGTTGCTGCACTGAGAAATTAGTCATGTCTAAAATAAAAAGGAAGCTCCAGATTGTTTAAAACTTAAGCTGGGGCAGCTAAATTGGAACTGAGACATTGGACTTTCCCTGAGAATACAGTATGTCTAGAAACCCAACTCTTTGTTCATGAGATTACCTGTGAATAGGAGATTCTTTAAAGTTTTGGGCTGACAAATGTCAGGAGATGCGCCTTTAATCTGAGTCTGAGTGTTTTACTTGGGCAGGTTGTTTACGAGCTCGCTGAACCAGGGAACAAAGGAATGGGATGAGTTTGTTGCTTATGAGCTTGAGTGATACTGACATCTTGTAACATGTTCTTCATTTTGCTTTTGCATGTAGTTTCAATGTGTTATGGCCAATTGTAAAACTGTCAGTGTGTCCTGCTGTTAAGTGAGCCAAGGTGTCTTGTTTATGTGCTTACAGGGCAACAAGGGAGGGGGAACCGCTGTCTTTCAAAAAAATCAGACATACAAAAAGGAGTTACCTGGGAATCTGGCTGTTGCTAGATGTAACCCACGCAGGTTTTATATTTCTATGTATAACTTTGGACTCACTATTATTAATTTTGATGGAAATAAATATAGTTTGTGAAAGCTTAAAGCCATAATTTCTCTCTGATTGCTACTAGCGGGCTGGTCTTTGGATTGTTCATTCCTTATCTAAGCATGGTCCCTTAATGGCAAAAGAGGATGCCTTTGTGAAACTATCCTACTAGTGGTAAATGGGTTTGAAATAAAGGTTTGAAAGTAATGACAACCCTGGTCACTGAGCAGCCTGCCATAAATAGAGTGAAACACATAGAGTGCAGCAAGGACAGTGAGACAGGTAAGAGGTTACAGGTAACAGCTGTATAGCTAAATTTGGTATGTGTTTCCTATCTTCCATTGAGAAAAAAGGTTAGTTGTGTTCTTACCTAAACAATTCCTAAACACAAAGAGTCCCAAAATAACTCAAAATGCCTACCAGAGGACTACCATGTAGTATCTTTATAAATAAAAATATTTAATTGTATAAAAATGTTCCATAACAAAATAAAGCTCCATGAATCACAGGAGGCCAAAAGGAATTGCCTGTAAAGGTAAACAATTACCAATATACAATTCAGTAGGCAAAGTCAAAAACAGAGCAAAAGTTCAAAAAGACCAAAATATCACAAAAACACTGAATAATCACCAGAGAAAGTCACTACACCACAAGTGCATTCAGTGAACTGCAAGGGACTGTGGGTTTTCCTTTGCCTTTATATGGCGATGATGGAAAGGTGGTCCCGCCTCTTGGGGGACCACTCACAAAACACAAGGAACATACCAGGAGAAACTTTGACTTACAGAAACTAAATAATCAACAATGTTAATGTAAAAATGAACTAAATAGACATAAATAAGATTCTTAACTGCAGCCTTGCTGGCTGAAACATGACATGTTGGCATGTTTTGTGTTAGGTGCATGCCACAGGTAATCTGATAACACAATAAAATACCCTCTTTTTCGCCTTACCCAATAGCTAAGAATCCAGTTTTCACTCACAGACCACATTTCACTGTCCCTACTACATGCTTTTGGAAAAACCCTAAAGTACATAAGGACAGAGACTAGCAAAGTTCACCCATTTTTATTTACTTTGCCTCTTCATATAAATTCTGTAGCAAAGTTGCAAAGCACAGAGAGGGGGAGCCAGGGGCAAATGGAAGAGCAAGGAGTGGAGGCCCCGAGTAATTTTTAATACATGCTCCAAGCTCAGATGCACCTGGCAGAAGCAGCCTTTTCAAACCTTTTTACTTTTTTCAGGATCAGCAATGCACTAAAATACTCCTGGCCACCATTCTGTAGTACTATCTGGGAGCCCCAGGTGGACATTATATTTCTAATCGGCAATAATGTCTCTCAGATTTTGGATGTTGCAATACTTTATGTCTTGGTTACACATAATAGGGCTACCATCCCCAAATGTCTTTCCTTTCATACCAAAACCACATTTTCTGTGCATGAAACACATCATTTACACTTTGTGGGTTCTTCAAGAAATGACCAGAAACACTGGTTTGTGTCAAGTAAATAGTTTAGATAGTTGGAAGTTTCAAGTCACAAATGTATTTTTTTAAATCATCCTGCACTATGCAAAGCACCTAGCTGTTTGAAATAAATAATGACAAATTACCAAAGCCTGTGATTTTTGCAGAATACATTTCAGCCAATATTTATGTCCTTGTGATTATTTAAAATCCTGACAAGGAGGGCGAAGGTGTGCATTCTTTGTAGGCTCTATTGAATATGAGACATTCTGGGGATGTAATGGAAAATAAAAGACATGATTCTTAGGCCTCATGAGTTGCATAAATAAGAAGCAGAAGTATAATAAAATGGCTTTCTTCAATCTCTTCTATTCCCAAATTTTGTCTCCTTCTAATCTCAGCAAAATGTATCACTTGGAGAATTCACCTGGCAGGCATTAGCGTGCCGACTTCAGCTCACGCCATAACGTTTTATTGCTCCCCTTGGGGTTCTTGTACATATTGCATGCGGTCAAAAAAATACTCTGTTTTGAAGATCCTACCTAATAAAGCTCATTTTGATTTCAAGAAGCTTTATCATCGAGATTTCTTTGCGACAGGAGCGTTAGGAGAAGCTACTTGTTAAATATGTATGACTCGATTAAATATGATTAGAAAATGCAAGAGCTTGTTTCTCCCAAATCCCAGGCTACTACTACTGTCTCGATGGGAATTTCTGATTCAGTTGGGTAGTCAAACACAAGTGCAGTGCAGTTTCAAACCAGAAAAGGTGACCATCACCATGTAATGAAAGAAAAGGTAAGTTATCTATTGTGACTCATGAAGAGACTTACAGAATTTTGTAAAGCTACAAAGAAAATGGGACTTCAGGAGAAAACCTCAATTAAAGTTGAATCTGTCATATCAGTGCAAATGTAATTGACATCGAAAGTGTAACCCAGTGGAGCACTGAGTTCTGCAGCTGCTGTGAGTAGTTTTAATTCTCCTTTTGAGACATTTGCTTATTACATGGTAAATCATTTTCAATTTTATTAGACAGACAGATAGATAGATAGATAGATAGATAGATAGATAGATAGATAGATAGATAGATAGATAGATAGATAGATAGATAGATAGATAGATAGATACTTTTTTTAATCCCCAAGAGGAAATTCACATACTTCAGCAGCAGCATACTGATAAAAACAATATTAAATAAAGAGTGATAAAAACGCAATGCAAGTTAAAAATGCAAGGAGAGAGTCAAAAAGGAAAACTCCTGAACTGATATCTTTCTTCCTGATGTCTGTAGGCTGAAGCTGTGTGGAGGACAGTCTTTTTAGTTTGACAGTAACATCACTCCAGTCTTCAGATTCCTCCTAAGGATACACTCTACGTTCTTTATTTTACTTGCACTGTGTTGTATGTCATGAAAAATGTTAATGGTATGTCTATGTAGAAAATGGAGATAGCAAAGTTCCTAACACAATAGCCTTCAATGGGGACCAATGCTAAAAAAAGCAGTCATTATCAAAACTTCCATGAAAAAAATCTCAATTAATTTATCTAACATAGTTCATTATTTCATATATCCATTCATGTGTTCACAAAATCCTACACATACGTACACTGCCCAAAAAAGTTAAGGGAACACTTAAATCACACATTGCATTTCAATGAATAAAACATTCAAGTGGAAAATCTTTACTGAGTAATTCGTTGAGAACCCAGACCAGGATCAGGGTACCAGTGAGCTCCTGGACAGTCTGTGGCTCTACTTGTTGGCATCAGATTCACTGATACATAACATCCCAGATGTTCTCAATCTGACTCAGGTCTGCGGTTTGTATGGGCATGTCAACACCATCAGCACCTTCATCATTCAGGAACTGCCTACACACTCTGTCTACATGAGGCTGGTCATTGCCCTGCACCAGGAGGAACCCTGGGCCCACTGCATCAGTGTAATGTCTGACAATGACTCTGAGGATTTCCCGGAACCTAACAACAATTAGGGTACCCTTTTCGACCCTCCAAGGTACGCCTTCCCAGACCATCACTGACCCACTACCAAACCGGCCATGCTGGATGATGCTGCATGCTGCATAACATTCTCTACAGCGTTTACAGACTCTTTCACATTTATTACATGCGATTGGTGTGAACCTTCTTTCATCTTTGCCAATGGCAGAGGTACCAATTGAGGTATTCTCTACTACATGCCATTTGAGTTTCACACTGATGGGCTGTGAGCACAGGTTCCACTAGCGGATATCAGGTCCTCAAACCACACAGTTTGGTCAGAGGCATGGACACCAGTAGCCAGCTGGAGGACATTTTTAAAGCTCCGGCAGTGGTCTTCTTATTTCTCTGGGTGGATGCCTTTCAATGGCCCTGTCCATCTCTCCTTGTGTAATGGCCCATTTCCTGAGACTGTGCTGGGAGACACAGCAAACCTTCTTTTGATGGCATGCATTGATGGATTACCTATGCAAACTGAATCGGCTGCAGGTACCATTTCATACTACCAGTAGTGATAAAGACACTAGTAGAATGTAAAACTAATGAAGAATCAGTCAGGAAGGATAAGGAGAGAGCAACTGTCTGTGGCCACCACCGGCAAAACCATTCCCTTTTTGGGCGCTGTTTTGATGTTGTTTCTCCAAAGCAGATGAAGTTGATTCACAATAGCTTAGGCTTCATAACTGGACAGATTGATATCCCTAAAGATTAATCGACTGGGTGTTAGACTGTGATGATTAAGAGTTCCCTTATTTTTTGAGGAGTATATTTTTGATAAAATATCTATACTAATAAAAGGCAAAGCCCTCACTCACTCACTCACTCACTCACTCACTCACTCACTCACTCACTGACTCATCACTAATTCTCCAACTTCTGGTGTAGGTAGAAGGCTGAAATTTGGCAGGCTCATTCCTTACAGCTTACTTACAAAAGTTAGGCAGGTTTCATTTCAAAATTCTACGAGTAACGGTCATAACTGGAACCTACTTATGTACATATATACTAGCCATAGCCTGCAGCTTGGTCGCCGTTTGTGGCGGAGTTGCGTCCCTTATCGTCACGCCTCCCATGTAATTGAGTGTCTGCCCATATAAGGCTGTCCGTCAGCCACAATCCAATAGAAACACTCTGCCGCTGAGCGGCTCACGTGAACTGACTGTGAACGCAGTACTCAGACAAAAAGCAAGACCTCCAAAGAGCGCTGAACAAAAAACGCATTACACAATTGAGAAGGCAGCAAATGAATATGAAGCTAGTGACGCATACAAGCATATTCATAAGTGCAGCTATGTGTATATATATGTATATATGTATGTATATACTGTATATGTGTATATGTATATATGTATGTATATGTATATATGGATATGTATATGTGTATATGTATATATATATATGTTTATATGTGTGTGTGTGTCTGTATATATATATATTGTGAAGGACTGCCGGCTTCCCATGCCGGTCCGCACCCCCAGGCCGCCAGGAGGTGCTCTCCCGACAGCAGGATCGTGCCCCGAGTTCCAGCAGGGCCTTATGGACTATGTAGTGTTTTTACACAGCCCTGCTGGATACCTTGGGGACCACCGGGAGTCGCTGTAGGGGGGCTCATGGGCTCTTGTGTGCCCTATAACCCGGGAGTACGTCACGGTCATGTGACAGGAAGGAACGACGTGCTCCCGGGTTGAAGAAAAGGACTGTTTTCCCTGACCTGGAAGGAATAAGGAACTGTGGACTGTTGGGACAGGAACACCTCTGGGTCAGGGGCTATAAAAGGACGGTGCCTCAGTCCAGACACTGAGCTGTGCTGGGAGGGAGAGGAGCAAAGTGTCTGGGAGTGGAGGAGAGAGAATATTTGGTTTATTAATTGTATGAGTAGTGTGGAAGGTGCTTGGTGCACTGTGGAAAAAAATAAAAAGTTTTGGACTTTTACCTGGTGTCTGGAGTTGTACCTGAGGGTTCAAGGGAGCACTAGCACCCCTACTGCCACTATATATATATATATATATATATATATATATATATATATATATATATATGACAGCAACACTCATAACAGTGACAAAACAATTACATTATCAATCATGTTACGTTATTTTTAAAATGTTTCCTTTTCTTTTTCATTACTTCTTTAACACACTACTTCTCCGCTGCGAAGCGCGGGTATTTTGCTAGTTGTTAAATAAACCATTTCCAGAAAATCGTCTCATGAACAGCTAGTGGAGATATTCAAACAGCCGTGCTTTTAAAAACCGTGCTTTTAATTTGAAAGTATGTTAATATGTTAAAATGACATGATGTGCCATGGCACCCAGTGGATGAGTGAGTACTGAACAGGACTTCTGACCAATGAATGAAGGAGGAGGCTGGTCATCAGTTCAAAAGATCATTCTTATTTGAGCACACTCACTAGGCATTCCTGAAAGAATTTTCCAGAAGTGGTTAATTAATATTTCAGCAACCATACATGCATTAGAGATGTTGCAAACATATGACAGGATATTTGACATATGGATTATGTGCCACGAGTAAACTTTTTAATTTGTTTACTGTTTGTTCAGTGCTGGTGGCCATTGAAAATTCTTGGCCATTGCTATAAACAGCAGGCTGTTGATAAATGGAATTATAAAAATGTTAAATATCTGAAACCTATAGTATTGAATTAGAACTATTTTCATACCAGTTACTCAGTCCTAAATTATATCTATTTGAACTTAATTAATATTTGATTGATCAAAGTAATATGACTAGTTTATTACAGCAGGAATCAATTATTTAAGAACTGACATTGAATTTGGCAGTTTCAGCTTGGGGCAGACTTCTTAATTCAGCAGTATTGTCTACACTGTAACTCCCCAAGAAATATAACTCCAAGGAGCCGCGTTTCAGGATTTCTCTTGATATTCTTGGTTAGAAAATGTTGGAGTAGATTTTTAATGAGGAAGAATTGGGAGATGAAATGAAGTTTAAAGCCTTGCAAAGTTTGAAACCAGGAAGTCTAACTGATCTGTTGACAAACTTGATCAAAATATCAAAAAACAAAGTTGAAAGAAAACTTCAGTTTCTCTAAAAAAAATCTCTTTCAAGATGATATTATAAGGAAAAAGAAATATGGACAAGAGTGTCAGTAGATCTTACGTCCTAGGAACCAAGTTACCCAAACCCTTCTATAACATTTCAATAATTATTTATGCTCTGATGCTGATCTTTCTGATCAAAAATGTGTCAATACAATATCAATTGATAAGAAGAATTCATAATTAATTGCAGAATTACAATATTTGAGGGTTTCTCTAGAGTGCCAATTTTCTCATGCACTATTTAGCTCAAAAACTAATCAGCACATTGTCATCTCATAACTGGCTTAAGTTTTGAGTTTGGTATTTTTCCATCCAGTCATTTTAGCTCTAGACTGTCCTCAAGAAACTATGACACATAGACACACACATATCCATCATCAAGATATTGATATTTTTGGTTTCAGGAGAACCTAAAACATCGAGATCCGTTAAAAACCGGAGATGGAAATTTTTGACAAATCTAAAACTTTCATTCCTCCCTTACAGACGATAGGTTATGGTGGGGAAGGGCGTAAAGCAAAAAAGTCATAGCAAAGCATACAAAGTTAATGACATTCATTTTCTGACTACAGTTTGGGTGATGTGCTGTTTTTGCAAGTGACCGCACCAGCCATTACAAGGCTCACTCACACTCACATTTTCAAATTTAGTTAAACAAGGCCAGTTAAGAATAACCAGATGAGAGGTCCTTAGAAACCTGGAAGAAAACCAGCATAAGGACATAGGGATTTTCCAAATGAAGAGTCCAAACAGTTGAACAAACTGTTTTGAGGAGTCAGCTCTAGAATCAGCAATCCATTGCAAGGTACAGTTAGATATATGGTTATTCACAAAGCGGTTAACTGATCATTGGACTTTAAAAATAAACTTCTAGTCACAAACAGAAGAAAATGGAAATGCCACAAAGTACCCTTTACTAAGGGATTCATGCTTCTAAGTCAATTAACACAGCGAAAAACAGAAAGTGGACAACTAACATAAGAGTCTTGCAGATAGCAGTTAAAGGCAAACTGAAACTGTTACCAAATTAAAAAATATTACCTAATGTGTACTTTCGTCTATTATTTATCCACCACATCTTTCCTAAATCACAATTCTCATCTAGAAATAATACATTTACAGAAAATTTGTCAAGATCACACATATTAACAATGCTTTCTTTCAAAATCCAGTGAGTTACACAATGTTAACACCATATTGACACCATAAAGGTAAAAACTTTAGCCCGGCACAAGTGGAAAATGACTTGTGACACCCCGAGTAGTGGGAATTGGAATCACCAGCCTACACTCTAGGTGTCTAGTATGTGGGACCGAGGGTGACCAGGATGATGGTGTAAGACAGGGAGACACAGACACAAAAAGGGTTGGGTTTTTTGAAAAATAAAGTGAGGTTTTATTTACAGGTGCACTTAAAGAGAATAATCAAAAATAATGTCCTGCGGAATATATATATTAAAACACAGTCCAATGCCGCAAAGGACACACAAAAACAATAATCAAATGGAGCCCAGAAATGACTATATACAATATTTACAGTGCTTCCTGAAAGTCCCAAATAAAAAAGTAAAATACACACACACACACTAGTGAAATCCAAATATATACACCAAAGCAAAATGTGAAGCGGTCTTCCTACACAGTAATCCAAGTCAGGAAGCTGCTCCTCCAAACAGTGTATAATTGAGGATTCACCCAAAATATTCAAAAATACAGAAAAAGTGTATATACAAAAATAAACAGTGCACCATTAACCACAATCCAATAAATACCTCCACCAAAGTTAATCCAGAGATATTTATATGAAAAGAAATATTTACAAAAACAATGCACAAGCCGTAATGCTATTCTGCCAGATACCTTTCTCTAAGAAGATCTATTCAGAAAGAACCCCCTCTAGAGGCCGCGATTCCCTTTTGTATTCGGCGCCCATACGCTGACCAATTAAACCGCTGTACGTCATCCCTCCCGGGGTACGCGATGACGTAAACGCCTTTGCGAAAAGCGGCGTCTACCATCCCACATAATTACTATAAAAAGTCGAGCAGCCGGCGCGCGCGCGCACGTATAACTGTGCCGACTTCTGAGACGCCAACTGCACTTCTGCTTTAAGTTAAAGTAAGCACTTTCTCCATTTTTTTCTCCTTTCCCTGAGCTACAGCTCAGACAACTTTGCACTTTCTTTTACTTCTTTAGAGTTAATGAGGTCGCGGGAAACGCGTGCAGGAGTGGAGTACCGACAATGCCATCCCGGCCGGTCAATGGCAAGGCTGTTTCTCCAGTCTACATGAGACCCGCTGTGACACTCCCCCAAAAGACGCTAATATTGGCAACGAAGACGTCTTTCTACACTATATAAATGAAAAAAGGTAAGTTTCCTTTCTTTGTACCTTTTTTCCTCATACAAAAGCCTCCCTCTTTACCCAGCAGAGGACGCTTAACTAATTTTATTTACTTACTGGTAATGCCAGTAGGGCATATTACCACATGACTTAGCCGGAAAGTTACTGATACATCTGCAGAAGACACTGAATCCTAAAATTGGGAATCCATTGAACCACTCTGTTTGAGCAAGCCCTATGCCATGCATGTCAAGCAAATGCTTAAATTTACTGCTTAATCTGCCCCAGTCTTTTAATTAGCCCAACTTCATGGATTATAGAGATTAACTGAATCAATAGTATGTTATCTGATTTAAAATAAGTGTTGACAAGAACAGGTTATATACTTCAAAATGCATCAATCCAAACATCTATTTGTTGTATCCACTTAAGTCAATGTCACAATACATTACTTCTAGCCATAGAGTATATCAGACTTCTTGACTGCTGTTGCTGATCACTTCAGTTTAAATTTCTGAACATAGTTGGGCATGTCAACTTCCATCCATCCATTTTCTAACCCGCTGAATCCGAATACAGGGTCACGGGGGTCTGCTGGAGCCAATCCCAGCCAACACAGGGCACAAGGCAGGAACCAATCCTGGGCAGGGTGCCAACCTACTGCAGGACACACACAAACACACACCCACACACCAAGCACACACTAGGGCCAATTTAGAATTGCCAATCCACCTAACCTGCATGTCTTTGGATTGTGGGAGGAAACCGAGCGCCCGGAGGAAACCCACGCAGACACGGGGAGAACATGCAAACTCCACGCAGACCCGGGAAGCGAAACCGGGTCTCCTAACTGCGAGGCAGCAGCGCTACCACTGCGCCACCGTGCCGCCCGCATGTCAACTTACCCTAATTTATTCCAACTCTTTAGCACAGTTGTGCTCACCACTTTTCAGACAATCAATATTGTGTTGCCTGGCACAGTACAAACGATTAATGTCTATGATGAGTTCAACTGTAATTTCAGCCCTTTTTTTTCTTTTTTCCAATCTGCTGTGGTACCAAATGGTGCTTTTCCACTGCATAGTACGGCACAGCACGGTTCAGTACAGCTCACCTTGGTTCGGCTCGGTTTGCTTTTCGACTGCAGTTTAGTACCGCTTTAGAGTGGGCGGGATCATTCACGTGTTATAGTTGTGCTGCCTCTACTGGTTGCTCTTCATTTTTTTTTAACTTGTCCCTACACTGTTTGTAAGTCCGATGGTAGCCATGTGCGCCCAAGAGCTTAGCGACCTCCTGAAAAACTTTTTCATTCTGCGTCGCCATCCAGCTCTCGCTGGATCCGCTCCTCGGCTACCAGGAGGAATGTCTGTACTTCCTCAATAGACCACGAAACAGCCATTTTTGGTTAAAACAAAATGGTGCGTCCGAACCTTCGCTGGCTGTGCTAAAAGTCTAGCGGGTCTGTTGTGTCTCGTGCCGCAAGTTCAGTGACGCAGTAATGACGATTTTCTCCGGCCAATCAGTGACCAGCAGAGTTTACATGTCACGTTTTGGTAACGGTTCGGCGCGCTTGGAACCTCGGCTGAGGTGGTACTAAAAAAAAGGACCAGGCACTGTTCCCAGTGGAAAACCCCCCAAAAGTGAGCTGAACTGAACCGTGTCGTGCCGTACTATGCAGTGGAAAAGCGCCTTAAAACAGACAGACAAGCATCACTTCTATTTTTGAGGTCCGAATACCTGTTCTCCTTATTCCCCATTGCTGCATTGTACTTCGGGATGAACATTCATTGGGTGTACACCGGGTCTGTCCCTACAATTAAGCCTGATTTTGTTGGGGTGAGTCATAGACTAGTTGTAGTGAGTCACTGGGTACTGTATGTTAAACTAAATAACTGGCCATCCAACTGTAATGCACTGCCAACTGCCTCTAACTCACTAAGATTATGTAAATGAAGGCCATGGCTGAAAATTGCTAGGAAAATTCATCTGATGTGATTTTTGATGTCATTATTTTATTGAGAAAGTGTGACAGTCCGGGTGGGCTTCACAGTCCTTGAAAGCTCTCTTTCCTGGAAACGTTGGTAACATGTCTGAGGACACATGCTTCTTATTTTCAAACAAGGGTGCAAAATAGTGCAGTGCCTTTTTCAATAAATAAATTAATAGTCCAATGAAAGCAATTGATAAGTGGAAGTTAAAATGTCTAAAACTATTTATAAAAATTTAGGTTAAAACACAGGCAGAGTCTATTCTCCTAAAACCATCTCTCTTTTTAGCATCTGTGTTGTTCACCAGAGAGGTCTCAGCAGCAAGCAGAGATGCCTGCTGACAAATGCAGTCATCCCTTATCCAGGCCCGTGTCCTTTCTGCTAGTCCCTCAGCATCTGAAGGGTGCCGTACAATGAGCCTCGCTCCATCTTCCATCTGCCGCCACCTCACAGCCTCCTCTGTCCTTACCTTGTGTGCCAGCCAAACGCTTCTCCACTAGGACTCACAAACCGACTGTCCGCAATACCTTCCAAACATGCCGATTCTGACTTGCTTCTGCCTTCCTTTCTTCCATTTTAACCTCCACTCCTTGTCTCTCTAATTTCTCTGTTTTCTGCTTAGCCTCCTTTTATAGTAGTAGGGATGCAGGTGCAATCAACCCAACCTCCTGTGTCTGCACATGAATGCACTGTCAGCTGATCACCCCAACAACCTCTGGAGCCGCTCAGCAATGCTACCACACACCTCCACAAAGAGCCTGAGTACACTTTTATTTATTTTAAATTTCTCTAAAGGTGTCCTATCACAGAAGGTCAGAAAATAAATAATTGGAATATAACTTGTTTCTTTCACATCTTACTCCAAGGATAACTTTGCATTTAGCCACCTTGTCAGTGTTCTGACCTGCATAATAAAGTTGTGAACGCAATATAAAATTAAACTGTGCTTTAAATAATCCTTTAATGGGCACATAAGGCGTATTGAATGCCTTTTTAATGCAGCTGTTCTTACTGCAGGTCTTTTTGTGTTTAGGGAAGTGCAGAACAGTTATTTATTAGGTCAATGAATGAAATGGCCTCTTCTCGAAGGGAACTAATATCAAGAATTTGTCATCCCATATTGTCTACTAAATCCAACTTTATTCAAATGAGAAGAAATTACTGCAGGGTTAAAATGAAAGGTTATTTTTATTTTGTCTGTATTTGTTTGTTTTTTTTCTTTTGCAATGAAACCTTGATTCATTTTCTTGCTTGACCAGGCTTTTCTATTTACAGAAGTTCATTCTGAATTGAAAAAAAAATTATCCTAGAACTTAAACTCATTTGAGTGCCAGTATGCTGGTGCTCCACAAGATGCATTCAAGGTGGAGGTGGGATTACATCAGGGATCGGCTCTGAATTATTTCTTATTTGCAATGGTGATGGACAGGCTGACCGACAAGATTAGACAGGAGTCCCAATGGGCTATAATGTTTGCGGGTGACACTGTGATCTGTAGCGAGACCCTGGATAGGTAGAGATATGCTCTGGAGAGGAGAGGAATGAAGGTTAGTAGGAGGAACACAGAATACATGTGTGTAAATTAGAGGGAGGTCAGTGGAATGGTTAGGATGCAGGGAGTAGAGTTGGCGAAGGTGGATGAGTTTAAATACTTGGGATCAACAGTACAGGCTAATGGGGAGTGTGGAAGAGAAGTGAAAAAGAGAATGCAGGCAGGGTAGAATAGGTGGAGAAGAGTGTCAGGAGTACTTTGTGACAGACGGGTATCAGCAAGAGTGAAAGGAAAGGTGTCAGAGTTAAAAATGCTAAGATTTGCATTGGGTGTGACGAGGATGGATAGGATTAGGAACGAGTATATTAGAGAGTTGGTTCAGGTTGGATGGTTTGGATACAAGTCAAAGAGGCGAGAGTGAGTTGGTTTGGACAGGTGCAGAGAAGAGATGCTGGGTATATTGGGAAAATGATGTTGAGGATGGAGCCACCAGATTAAAGGAAAAGAGGAAAGCCTAAGAGGAGTTTTATGGATGTGGTGAGAGAGGACATGCAGGAGATTGGTGTAACAGAGCAAGATGCAGAGGACAGGAAGACATGGAAAAAAATAATCCGCTGTGGCAACCCCTAATGGGAGCAGTCAAAAGAAGAAGATGCTATTGCTGCCTCCCCATATCTCCAAAATCCTTGACTTGAAACCATGTCTTGGATGCTGTTTATGTGTAATCTGTATGCTCCATTCCATCCCCATGGATTTTTTAATGTTACTTTTTCTTGCTCTCAAAGACATGCATGTTATGGTAGATGAAGTCCCAATTCTACTTTACATTGCATTTAATGCTACTGAGATAAGCTGTTGTAGGAGATAATCCTCCTACAACACTAAATTAGATTAAGCTTGTTGGAAAATATTATGTTACTTCTTATCTGAGGAGTTTTCATTGTCTTAGCTAGGACAATCCAAATCTGACTTCAGATGGATTCAACCTCTTCAGGAGTAGTAACGAGAAAGAAATTTGATAAATAATTGTGTTTCTCGTCAAGTGAAATTTGTGCATTTTACATAAGAAACTTGTTTAATTCATGCCTGGGAGTTTTTCATGTATTAATTCTGCACCTGTCTGCCTGTTAGTTAGTATTTAAATAAAGCTTTTTAGTGAAAAAAAAATCACTGGAAGCATACATATCCTGAGCTAAAAATCAGGAGTGGTCTCACCTAGACTTTCTCGTATAGTTAGATATGGGGATGGATATTTAAGGAGTAAACCGCAAGACAATCATTATATTTTTATATCATGTACATTAAAGAACCATCAACAACAAATCAAATCAAATATATATTGAGCAATTATTATAAAAGTAAATTTGAATGAACAAAAGGTAAAGTACCAATTCCCATTAACAGAAATGGCAAAAACATTGATATAAATCTACGTTTTGTACCTAATTTGATTTGCCTAAGTGAATGCATTCTCAAGCTATTGTGTTTATACACACACACACACACACACACACACACACACACAGACACAATTCCAAAAATGGTATTTTCGGACACAAGAAGGTCTAAAACATCGAGATTCATCAAAATCTTGTCATTAAATCTTTGGACGGATACAATACTTTCCCAATACTTCATATATGAGAAAGTCAGGGAGGTCTAAAACATAGAGATTAATTAAAATCTCGACATCGAATCTTTGGATGATTACAATACTTTCCCTATACTTTGTAGATGAGAAAGTAAAAATAAAGCAGTTTGGTTACTGAGGGGGAGTTTGGCAGCAACAACTTTCCATGTACTGAGTATATTGTGCATAATGTGCTTTGGTATATCGTCTTGTAGAAAATATGGCGTATGTCACATTTAAAAAAAAATTATTACTCCAGTCCTTTGACGTGGTGTGACTGAGAGGCATGAATAAAATTTATTACACTGCTGTGGTACAGATTAAAGACTTTCTGCTGCTGCGGAAAATAACACAGGTAAACTATGAAAGTGTGACTGAGACTTTAGGGAATAGTATTGCTTGTTTTCCCCCCTCCAAATAAACCTTTAAAGAACTAGCATGTCACCACTTATTTATGCTTTAAAGGTTATGGAGACATATATGTGAATGCTTACAATATTTTCATATTATAAACCTAAATTATTTTGTATTTATATATACATATCCTTTTTAGTGGCGTGTACTAAAAAAATTAGACAGCATATGGACTGGGAGACAAGGTTCCCTTCAGAATGCAAAAACCCAGACACAAACTACAAAAAAGATGAAGCAGAAGATCAAAAACAAATTTTTTATACAAACATCAACTTGCCATACAGCTTACAGAAAGGAAAAAAGGAAGAAAACGAACCCTGGATAACTATTGATTATTTGACTAATGCTTGTAAAGAATGCAGCATTTGAATAATATGATTAGAGAGCAGATAACATACCTCATACTTCTGGTGATGTCATATCTATGTTGCATCAAATCTCTGTCCAGACTCTTTTTACGTGTAGATCTTGCTGGTGTAACATGCCACCCACCTCCATTCAAAATTCTGACTTCCTTAATGTGTTTAAGAAGTGTTGAAGACTCTCTTGCTTGCTGATTTTTAGGGGTTGGTGACCCATGAATTGTAACAAGCTTGTATTTTGTTCTTGGCTCTTCACTTGTGATGATCAATTTTGTAACCTTGTCCAGTAACACTTGTTCCCAGACAGGTCCCTCAACTGACGTTTACTTGATTATGTGAAGCTCCTTTTTAAGTTGCTTTGGATAAAATTATCTGGTAAGCAAATAAATGTAAAAATGTATATTGATGGGATGACGATTTCTATGATCATTTTTTTATATTAGACATATATAAACAAACAACCTGTGTGTGTGTTTGTGTGGAGCATTCCACTCTGCCCAAGCTGAACCCCTGCCATTAGATGGCGCATGCATGCATTTTTACATTTTTTCATTTCCCGCATGCACTTCTCTCTTCACTCTGAAAGACCTGTGTGCAGGAAATGCCACCGTTCAACAACAACATCGTGTTAATGACACAGATGAAAAGACACAATGTCGAAAACAAAGCAAGCGCTGAGGCTCAACAACGTGCAAGAGAAACACCTCAACAACAGAGAGCAATGCTTGAAGTTTTCATTAAAAACATTATCTATCTGGAGATAGTTTCTTGAGACAAAAGATTAATAGGATTCATATGCCAGCAATACGGCTGAGATATGGTGTCACAAGTGTCGTCTTACGAATGCCAGTGGGGCAGCAAGCACAAGTTCTCTGCACTGGGTAATTCTAAAGAGTTAACTGAATGCCTTTCAAAGTTCATGAATATAATAAAATCTCCAGGGAGTCTTCAGGTTGTTTTTTGTCCTGAAAACCACACACTGCTAGTTTGTAAATAATTTAGACCATTGTTCAGAGATTGATTTTCACTTTGACATTAAACAGTCTTTTTTCATTGATCAGTGTCAAAAACGTTGAATTAAATCCACTGTGATTCAATGTTGTAAAATAATAAAATGTGAAACCTTTTAAAGGGTTGAATACATTTCATTGACATTTGGTATAGGATTCCCAACAGTAGTGCTAAAGTCTGTGATGCACCATCTGTTGGAATAAAAACATTTCATTACTACATGCATTACTAAAACATTTCAGTAGCAGTAGAGTGTTGTACCGTGTTAGCCATAGATTGATACAGGAGAAAGTAGGGTGAAATGACACCTTTTATTGGCTAAGTAATCTACTTGTCATTTCACCCTACTTTCTCCTGTATAAAACATTTCAGAAGATGGTACATCACAAACATTAATGTTAAATACTCCTAACAGAATATACAGTAACTGCTAGAGAAATACAAATCAACTTGCGACGGTTGAAAAAATGTTGTGGCAGATTTAAAGTTGCAAAATATCCTTGTCCAATTGTTTTGTAGGCAATGGAACTATTAAAAATGTAATACTCTAGGAGAATTTTTTTCACCTCTCACCCACATACTCTAAGGTTGTCTATTTACAAGGGGCCTCATGTATAAACGGTGCATATCCACAAAAATGTTGCTTTGTATAAAAACTAAATTTGGCGCAAAGCCACACACATTTTCAAGCCCACTCGGTCCATAGTGTACACAAGTTTTCCGCTCGGTTTTGCAAACTGGAGGCACCCAGTGTCAAAGCAGTACTACTGTTCCTGTGTGGTTTCCCTTTATTTTTTAGATTCACATCCCTGACGCAGCTTTATAAAATACACAGAAATTAACTGCATATCGTTTTTTAGTCCAAAGCATCTGATTGTAATCAACCTGTAACCATATAATGGTGCACCAAATGGTCAAACTATTCCAAATACCATAGCCACTTTAGTGTTGTTACTCTCAGTGCACCACTCATATAGCTTCCAGCACAAGCTGCCTCAGCCATGTGCACAGTCTATTTGAACTTTCCTATTTGACAAATGCTTCAGAGCCTTTCCTACAGTATATGGACCTCACGGTTCAGAAACAGTTTCATTCCAAGAGCTCTAAACACACTCAATCAGTCCATCAAATGCTCCCGGCAGAACTGTTTGTACTTATGAGTACAATTGCCTCACTGTATATGTTCATTACAGCTGTAATATTGCACAACCTGAATACTTATGCTTTCATATTGAATATTTTTTACTGTTTTTTATCATTATTATTATTTTTGTTCTGTTTGTTATTTTACCATTTTATAGGAAAATAAATTTATAGAGGATTTGCACATTGAATCTCATTGTACCATACAATAAAAATAGAGGAATTAAATTCAATTCATTAAAAGAGAGTGTTTATTTACAGATGATGATGACTGGCTTCTAAGTCACTTTAGATTTCCAGGTGCTATCTTCTTGAAACTCTTCATATATCGTTTTAAGATGAAATGCAGAATATATATTAAATTATACAGATAAACTTTGAACTTTATTTAAATAATGTATATTTTTAATGATTAAATATGCAAGGACTGGGTTGTGCAGCGATAGTGATGAGCTGGTGCCCCGTACAAAGATATTTCAATGTTCCTTAAAGGTTTTGAAGAGTTGGTGTTCTACGCCTACAGATGGCTTGACATCTATTACACAGCTGATTGTATGGCAATTGGTTACTTGGAGAAAGAAAAGGAAGGACAGGAATTGGGGGTTAGTACATTTGAAAGAGATAGTACTGCTGCAATCAGTTATTTTACTGAGGGTCATACACAGGGCAGCAAGCATCTTGCAGGAGGTAGGAACAATCTTTGGATGGGGCATTAGCTCGTCACTACCACTGCACTAACGTACCTCAATGTTTTATACATTATATCAAGTATACATCTTAGTATTTAAATTGTTCAGAGAGCTGTAATATCATTAATGTAATGTATTCTGTGTCCTGTCGGCATAAGAGAAAGTCTGTTTAAAAAGCATGTAGTGATTCACATACATAAGAATACAAAGAACACAGAATACAAAGCATTTGGGATTAGGGAAACTACTAAATTAAACGATTTTAAGATGAAGTTTATGACCTTCTACTTGACAAAACAAACTACATGATTAAAGTAGAGATTTTGACTTTTTTTTCCCCCACTGTGTCCCAGTTATTTTTTCTTGTCTCTGTACCCTAATACGCTTCCATATGACACTTAGATGGTGGGCTATGACTCGCCTTTTCACAGAAACTTTGATATCTGACCACTTCTTATTTATCTCGGACACTGCGACTTTCTGAACTTGAACTTTCGAGTTTCAACTTCCTTTTGTTGTTTATATCACTGCTTAAACCAAGAAACAGTATGTTTTTCCTTGCCTCTACTTGGTATTCGCCGAAATTCTTCTTTTCCCCCTGTGCTTTTGCCATTGTCTTTTCACAGAATGCTAAACATAAGGGACTATTTATATTGATTTGCATATTCAAAGATTCGTAAGTCTAGGAGCAGGGTGGGGCGGCAGGCATGTGCACGAGCGTTACTTTTCATACTGATTTATGGAGCAGAAGAACGTGGAAGTTGACGTACGCACAGATTTATACATCTGTGTTTTTTTGTACGTACACACATTTCTGCTTTTGTCCGTACGCCGTCTTTTAGTGTGAATTCTACACACAGCATTATGCAGTGACTGTGTTCAGGGTCCATATGATCAATGAGATCTTTCACCAGGTAATCTGTTACAACTGAGGAGCAGCAATATTTTGAGTTGTTATAGTAATTTCTATTTTTTTTTTTGTCTTTTTTTGTAGATTTTCCTGGAAAATATAAAGCACAAAAGTCTCTATTACTTACTGGCATTTGTATACAGGTCATTCTGTGTGTTCCTCAACAAACAATATAAGAACTATAAGGACTGAAATGCACACACAATTACAGAATGTGGAAGAAAAAACAAACACACTTAACATTAACATTTATCATAT
This sequence comes from Polypterus senegalus, assembly GCF_016835505.1. NCBI lineage: Eukaryota > Metazoa > Chordata > Cladistia > Polypteriformes > Polypteridae > Polypterus > Polypterus senegalus. Next base: position 102,126,911 of record NC_053168.1, read on the forward strand.
TTGACATGTGTTTTTTTTATTCATTTCCCATTTTATTTCTTTTTTCCAGGATGTGCATAGAGAGATGCAACAGAGAACTAATAAAGGAAAACCCAGTTTTTCTGTCTTGACAATATTGTGTCTAGTATGATGTTAACAGCAAGTGTCATGTTTTATCTTTCATGCCTGGAATGGGCATTGACACAGAGCATCCAGACTTTTAAAAAGAAAAGACATTCCTGCAACGCCAAGCATTGTGTGCACTCTGCTTTCCATGCCATATCCAGTGGGGGGCTATATTTTAAGCTTTCATCTTGTTTTTCTCTTGTACCTATCACACTCTCTAGCAAGGCTATTATACAAATGGGATTGAAATCTAAAGGGTTTAACACTTTGTGTTTATGCAACCATAGTTTATCAGTATCAATGTTCCCTCTAAGGAGTGGCCTGCTGTGCACAAATTTCTTTTTCATGTGAACAGCAAGTTCTAAAAACCTTTGAGCACCTTTAGCAATGCCTTTCAGTATATAGCACAAAAATTACACATATTATTATATACTGCATTGTATATTTAATTTTAAATATCTACAAATTAACTGAACTAACAGATTTTTATATAAAAAGTTCTACTCAAGATTTCACCCAATATTCAAAAGGTTTCCCATCTGATCTTTTCTGTCTTCCATAAATTATAACTCAATGAACATTACCAGTCTGTTCAGAATTTAAAAAGAGTTTTAATTCTCATCACGTTTTCCAAGTGCTCTGCAGCTAAACGACTTTGTTTTTATATTGTTCGTTAGACTAAATCCTCTTTCATGGTCAGCACTTGAAGCCTGGTGTGCCACAAATCTACAAAACGTTAAAACAACTCCTTGAAGGGATCATGTTGTTTAATAAATGTAACCATAATTGGAAATGTCTTTACAGTTCCAGTTTCTAATTTTTCCTTCATTAGTGTCTTGAACCTCGTTTAGTCTCATCTGCCTTTTCAGTTTTGACCAGTCATTCAAAGTATTCCCTTTTAACTGATGACCTGCAGAAAATTGTGTAAATAGTTCTTAGCCAAGTCTCAATGTTACTCATTAGGGGATGTCTTTCCAAGCATTATCTTTGCTCAGATCGTCACAATGTGCCACACAATGTCTTTCTGATAAGTGTGGAATGGACTGCTGTGTAAGAACGGCTACACCTTTTTGCTTGCCCTGCATGACTGATACGCCATCTTAGGTAAACATTACCATCTGGTTTAAATGTCTCTTGTTTTCCATT